>NW_022588490.1:0-13905 GCF_009834535.1 Camelus ferus | reverse complement strand
GTTTCTCAGTTCTTTTCCATTGCCGTTTTGAAGTTCCTGCTGGTTTCAACTGTAAAACCATTTTGGAACTAGTACCTCCCCATATATATGTATGGAGTGGAGTATGCAACTGAAAAGAACTTGTTTTCCCTTCAGCTAGGTGAAGGACGGCTTTCACACAGTTATCTCTAGAACTGAGCATGTGGAGAGACGTTCGTTCATCTAGCACCAAGGGAACGGTTTGCAGGAAAAACTTTACTCTGGTTTCTCAGTGTGTTTCCTAGTGCCGGTTTGAATTTCCTGCAGTTTTCACTTAAAACCGAGTTGGAGCTAGTACCTCACAATATATATGTAAGGAGTGGAGTTTGCAAAAGAAAAGAATCTTTGTGTTCCCAGCAAGCTAGGTGAATGACGGCTTTAACACAAACTTACCTCTATGAACTGAGCATGTGGAGAGACTTTCGTTCATCTAGCACCAAGGGAACGGGTTGCAGGAGAAACGTTTACTGTAGTTTCTCAGTCTGTTTCCTAGTGAAGGTTTGAATTTCCTGCATGTTTCACTTTAAAACAGTTTTGGAACTAATACCTCCCCTTATATATGTATGGAGTGGAGTTTGCAACTGAAAAGAAACATTGTGTTCCCAACAAGCTAGGTGAAGGACGGCTTTCACACACACTTATTTCTAAGAACTGAGCTTGTGGATAGACGTTCGTTCATCTAGCACCAAGGGAACGGGTGCAGGAGAAACGTTTACTCTGGTTTCTCAGTCTGTTTCCTAGTTTTGCCGGTTTTAAGTTCCTGCAGGTTTCACTGTTAAACCGTTTTGGTAGTAGTACCACTCCCATATACATATGTAAGGAATGGAGTTTGCAACTAAAAAGAACTTTGTGGTCCCTTCAAGCTAGGTGAAGAACATGCTTCACACACCACTATCTCTCAGAACTGAGCATGTGGTATGAGACAGTTCGTTCATCTAGCACCAAGGGAAGCTGGTTGCAGGAGAAAGAACTTTAATTCTGGTTTCTCAGTCTGTTTCCTAGTGCCGGTTTGAAGTTCCTGCAGTTTTCACTGTAAACCGAGTTGGAGCTGTACCTCCCATATATATGTAAGGAGTGGAGTTTTGCAACTGAAAAGAAACTTTGTGTTCCCAACAAGCTAGGTGAAGTACGGATTCCACACACTTATCTCTCAGAATTAGCTTGTGGATAGACGTTCCTTCATCTAGCACCAAGGAGGGAACGGGTTTGCAGGAGAAACTTTACTCTGGTTCTCAGTCTGCTTCCTAGTGCCGGTTTTGAATTCCTGCAGTTTTCACATTAAAACCGAGTTGGAGCTAGTATCTCCCCGTATATATGTATGGAGTGGAGTTTGAAAAACAAAAGAACTTTGTGTTCCCAACAAGCTAGGTGAATGACGGCTTTCACACACATTAATCTCTCAGAACTGAGCATGTGGAGAGACGTTCGTTCATCTACCACCAAGGGAACGGGTTTCAGGAGAAACTTTTACTCTGGTATCTCAGTCTGTATCCTAGTGCCGGTTTGAGTTCCTGCAGGTTCACTGTAAAATAGATTTGGAGCTAGTACCTCCCATATATATGTATGGAGTGGAGTTTGCACCTGAAAAGAAACTTTGTGTTCCCAACAAGCTAGGTGAATGACGGCTTTCACACACATTAATCTCTCAGAACTGAGCATGTGGAGAGACGTTCGTTCATCTAGCACCAAGGGAGCGGGTTGCAGGAGAAAGTTTTACTCTAGTTTCTCAGTCTGTTTCCTAGTGCCGGTTTGAAGTTCCTGCATGTTTCACTGTAAAACAGTTTTGGAACTTATACCTCCCCCATATATAAAGTATGGAGTGGATGTGGCAACTGAAAAGAAACTTTGGTGTTCCCAACAAGCTAGGTGAAGGACGGCTTTCACACACACTTATTTTCTCAGAACTGAGCTTGTGAATAGACGTTCGTTCATCTAGCACCAAGGGAAAGGGTTGCAGGAGAAACGTTACTCTGGGTTTCTCAGTCTGTTTCTAGCGCCAGTTTGAAGTTCCTACAGGTTTCACTTTAAAACCGTTTTGGAAATAGTACCTCCCCATATATATGTTGGAGTGGAGTCTGCAACTGAAAAGAAACTTGTTTTCCCTTCAACATTTGTGAAGGACGAACTTCACTCACACTTATCTCTCAGAACTGAGCATGTGGAAGAGACGTTCGTTCATCTTGCACCAAGGGAACGGGTTACAGGAGAAACTTTAACTCTGGTTTCTCAGTTGGTTTCCTAGTGCCGTTTGAAGTTCCTGCATTTTCACTTAAAACCGAGTTGGAGCAGGTACCCCCCATATATATGTATGGAGTGGAGTTTGCAACTGAAAAGAAACTTTGTGTTCCCTTCAAGCTAGGAGAAGGACGGCTTTCATACACACTTATCTCTCACAACTGAGCATGTGGAGAGACGTTCTTTCATCAGCTAGCACCAACGGAACGGGTTGCAGGAGAAACTTTTACTCTGGTTTCCCGTCTGTTTCCTAGTGCCGGTTTGATGTTCCTGCTGTTTTCACTGTAAAACCGGGTTGGAACTACTACCTCCCCATATATATGTATGGAGTGGGGTTTGCAACTGAAAAGAAACTTTGTTTTCCCATCAACCTATGTGAAGGGACGACTTTCACTCACACTTATCTCTCAGAAGTGAGCTTGTGGATAGAAGTTCGTTCATCTAGCACCAAGGGAACGGGTTTGCAGGAGAATCTCTTACTCTGGTTTCACAGTCTGTTTCTTAGTGCCGGTTTGAAGTTCCCTGCAGTTTACACTTTTAAACCGAGTTGGAGCTAGTACATCCCCCATATATATGTATGGAGTGGAGTTTGCAACTGAAAAGAAACTATGTGTTCCCAACAAGCTATTTGAAAGACGGCTTTCACACACACTTATCTCTCAGAACTGAGCTTGTGGATAGACTTTCGTTCATCTAGCACCAATGGATCTGGTTGCAGGATAATCTTTTTTCTCTGGATTCTCAGCCCCGCTTCCTAGTGCCAGTTTGGAGTTCCTGCATGTTTCACTGTAAAACCGTTTCGGAACTACTACCTTCCCGTATACAAGTATGGAGTGGAGATTGCAACTGAAAAGAAACTGTGTGTTCCCTTCAGCCTAGGTGAAATACGGCATTTCACACACACATATCTCTCAGAACTGAGCATGTGGAGAGACGTTCGTTCATTTAGCACCAAGGGAACGGGTTTGCAGGAGAAACTTTTACTCTTGTTTCTCAGTCTGTTTCCTAGTGCGGTTTTGAAGTTCCTGCAGTTATCACTTTAAATCCGAGTTGGAGCTTGAACTCCCCATATATATGAATGGAGTGGAGTTTGCAAAAGAAAAGAATCTTTGTGTTCCCTTCAAGCTAGCTGAAGGATGGCCTTTCACACATACATATCTCTCGAACTGAGCATGTGGTATGACGTTCGTTCATCTAGCACCAAGGGAAAGTGTTGCAGGAGAAACTTTAACTCTGGTTTCTCAGTCGGTTTCCTAGTGCCGGTTTGAAGTTCCTGCATTTTTCACACTGTAAAACCGAGTTGGAGCATTGTACCTACCCCCATATTATGTATGGAGTCGAGTTTGCAACTGAAAAGAAACTTTGTGTTCCCTTCAAGCTAGGAGGAAGAACGGTATTCACAAACACTTATGTTTCAGAACTGAGCATGTGGAGAGACGTTCGTTTCATGTAGCACAAAGGGAACGGGTTGCAGGAGAAAACTTTTACTCTGCTTTCTCAGTCTGTTTCCTACTGCCGGTTTGAAGTTCCTGCAGGTTTTCACTGTAAAACAGTTTTGGACTTAGTACCTCACCATATATATTTTCTGGAGTGGAGTTTGCAACTGAAAAGAAAACTTTATGTGTTCCCTACAAGCTAGGTGAAGGACGGCTTTCACCACACACTTATCTCTCAGAACTGAGCATGTGGATAGACGTCTCGTTCATCTAGCACCAAGGAACGGGTTTCAGGAGAAACTTTTACTCTGGTTTCTCAGTCTGTTTCCTAGTGCTGGTTTGAAATTCCTGCAGTTTTCCACTGTTAAAACCGGTTGGAGCTAGTACCTCCCCATATATATGTATGGAGTGGAGTTTGCAACTGAACAAAAAACTTTGTGTTCCCAACAAGCTAGTTGAAGGACGGCTTTCACACACACTTATCCTCTCAGAAACTGAGCATGTGGAGAGACGTTCGTTCATCTACCACCAAGGGAACGTGTTTCAGGAGAAACTTTTACTTCTGGTATCTCAAGTCTGTTTCCTAGTGCCGGTTGAGAGTTCCTGCAGGTTTCACTGTTAAAATAGATTTGGACTAGTAGCTCCCAACATATATATTGGTATGGAGTGGAGTTTGCATCCTGAAAAGAAAACTTTGTTGTCCCAACAAGCTAGGTGCATTGACGGCTTCACACCACATTAATCTCTCAGAACTGAGCATGTGGAGGGACGTTCGTTCAATCTAGCACAAGGTGAGCGGGTTGGTTGCAGGAGGAAAGCTTTTTACTCTAGATTTCTCAGTCTGTTTCCTAGTGCCTGGTTTGAATTTCCGGCCTGTTTCACTGGTAAAATCAGTTTTGTAGTATAGCTTAAGTACCTCCCCATATATCATGTATGGAGTGGAGTGTGCAACTAAAAGAAACTTTGTGTTCCCAACAAACTAGGTGAAGTACAGCTTTCACACACACATTATCTCTCAGAAACTTAGCTTGTGGATAGACGTTCCTTCTCTAGCACCAAGGGAACGGTTGCAGGAGAAACTATTACTCTGGTTTCTCAGTCTGCTTCCTAGTGCCCGTTTGAAATTCCTTCATGTTTCACTTTAAAAACCGTTTGGATCTACTACCTCCCCATATACATTTATGGAGTGGAGTTTGCACTGAAAGAAACTTTATTTTCCCTTCAAGCTAGGTGAAGGACGGCTTTCACACACACATATCTCTCAGAACTGAGCTTGTGGATAGACTTTCGTTCATCTAGCACCAATGGATCTGGTTGCAGGATAATCTTTTACTCTGGATTCTCAGCCCGCTTCCTAGTGCCGGTTTGGAGTTCCTGCAGTTTTCACTTTTAAACCGAGTTGGAGCTAGTACATCCCCATATATATGTTATGGAGTGGAGTTTGCAACTGAAAAGAACTATGTGTTCCCAACAAGCTATTTGAAAGACGGCTTTCACACACACTTATCTCTCAGAACTGAGCTTGTGGATAGACTTTCGTTCATCTAGCACCAATGGATCTGGTTGCAGGATAATCTTTTACTCTGGATTCTCAGCCCGCTTCCTAGTGCCGGTTGGAGTTCTGCAGTTTTCACTTAAAAACCGAGTTGGAGCTAGTAAATCCCCATTATATGTATGGAGGGGAGTTTGCAAAAAGAAAAGAACTTTGTGTTCCCAACAAGTAGGTGAGTACGGCATACACACCCATTTATCATCAGAACTGAGCATGTGGAGAGACGTTCGTTCATAGCACCAAGGGAACGGGTTGCAGGGGAACTTTTTACTCTGGTTTCTCAGTCCGTTTCCTAGTGCCGGTTGAAGTTCCTGTGGTTTCACTGTTAAACGTGTGGAACTACTTACCTCTCCATATATATGTATGGATTGGTGTTTTGCAACTGAAAAGAAACTTGTTTTCCCTTCAAATTGTGAAGGACGAATTTCACACACACTTATCCCTCAGTACTGAGCTTGTGGGTAGATGTTCGTTCATTGTAGCACCAAGGGAACTGGTGCAGGGATCAGAGAAATAAACCTACTGTTACTCGTGTTTCTCAGTCTGTTTCCTAGTGCGTTTTGAAGTTCCTGCATGTTTCACTTTAAATCCGTTTTGGAACTAGTACCTCCCCATATACATGTATGGAGTGGAGTTTGCAACTGAAAAGAAACTTTGTGTTCCCTTCAAGCTAGGTGAAGGACGGCTTTCACACACACTTATCTCTCAGAACTGAGCATGTGGAGAGACGTTCGTTCATCTAGCAACAAGGGAACGGGTTGCAGGAGAAACTTTTACTCTCGTTTCTCAGTCTGTTTCCTAGTGCCGGTTTGAAGTTCCTGCAGTTTTCACTGTAAAACCCTGTTGGAGCTAGTACCTTCCCATATATATGTAAGGAGTGGAGTTTGCAACTGAAAAGAAACTTTGTGTTCCCTTCAAGCTAGTTGAAGGACGGCTTTCACACACACTTATCTCTGAGAACTGAGCTTGTGGATAGACTTTCGTTCATCTAGCACCAATGGATCGGGTTGCAGGATAATCTTTTACTCTAGTTTCTCAGTCCGATTCCTAGTTCCAATTTGAAGTTCCTGCAGTTTTCACTTTAAAACGAGTTGGAGCTAGTAAATCCCCATATATATGTATGGAGTGGAGTTTGCAAAGAAAGAAACTTTGTGTTCCCAACAAGCTAGTTGAAGGACGGCTTTCACACACACTTATCTCTCAGAACTGAGCTTGTGGAGAGACTTTCGTTCATCTAGCACCAAGGGAACGGGTTGCAAGAGAAACTTTACTCTGGTTTCTCAGTCTTCTTCCTAGTGCCTGTTTGAAAGTTAATGCAGTTTTCACTTTAAAATCGATGTTGGAGATAGTAACTCCCCATATATTTAGTATGGAGTGGAGTTTGCAAAAGAAAAGAAACTTTGTGTTCCCAACAAGCTAGGTGAATGTCGGCTTTCACACACACTTAACTCTCAGAACTGAGCATGTGGAGAGACGTTCGTTCATCTAGAACCAAGGGAACGGGTTGCAGGAGAAACATTTTCTCTGGTCTCTCAGTCTGCTTCCTAGTGCCGGGTTGAAGTTCCTGCAGTTTTCTCTTTAAAACGAGTTGGAGCTTGTATCTCCCCATATATATGTATGGATTGGGGTTTGCAAAAGAAAATAAACTTTGTGTTCCAAACAAGCTAGGTGAAGGACGGCTTTCACACACACTTACCTCTCAGAACTGAGCATGTGGAGAGACGTTCGTTCATCTAGCACCAATGGATCGGGTTGCAGGATAATCTTTTACTCTGGTTTCTCAGCCCGCTTCCTAGTGCCGGTTTGAAGTTCCTGCAGTTTTCACTTTAAAACCGAGTTGGAGCTAGAAAATCCCCATATATATGTATAGAGTGGAGTTTGCAAAAGAAAAGAAACTTTGTGTTCCCAACAAGCTAGGTAAAGTAAGGCATTCACACCCATTTATCTCTTAGAACTGAGCATGCGGAGAGACGTTCGTTCATCTAGCACGAAGGGAACGGGTTGCAGAAGGAACTTTTACTCTCGTTTCTCAGTCTTTTTCCTAGTGTCATTTTGAAGTTCCTACAGTTTTCACTGTAAAACCCTTTTGGAGCTAGTACGTACCCATATATATGTAAGAAGTGGAGATTGCAACTGAAAGAAACTTTGTGTTCCCTTCAAGCTGGCTGAAGTACGGCTTTCACACACACTTATCTCTCAGAACTGAGCATGTACAGAGACGTTCGTTCATCTAGCACCAAGGGAACGGGTTGCAGGGGAAACTTTTACTCTGGTTTCTCAGACTGTTTCCTGGTGCCTGTTTTAAATTCCTGCAGGTTTCACTGTAAAACAGTTTTGGAAGTAGTACCTCCCCATATATATGTATGGATTGGAGTTTGCAACTAAAAAGAAACTTTGTGTTCCCTTCAAGCTAGGTGAAGGACGGCTTTCACACACACTTATCTCTCAGAACTGAGCATGTGGAGAGACGTTCGTTCATCTAACACCAAGGGAACGGGTTGCAGGAGAATCTTTTACTCTGCTTTCTCAGTCTGTTTCCTAGTGCCGGTTTGAAGTTCCTGCAGTTATCACTTTAAATCCGAGTTGGAGCTAGTAACTCCCCATATATATGAATGGAGTGGAGTTTGCAAAAGAAAAGAATCTTTGTGTTCCCTTCAAGCTAGCTGACGGATGGCTTTCACACATACATATCTCTCAGAACTGAGCATGAGGTATGACGTTCGTTCATCTAGCACCAAGGGAAATGTGGCAGGAGAAACTTTAACTCTGGTTTCTCAGTCGGTTTCCTAGTGCCGGTTTGAAGTTCCTGCATTTTTCACTGTAAAACCGAGGTTGGAGCATGTACCTACCCACATATATGTAGGAGTGGAGTTTGCAACTGAAAAGAAACTTTGTGTCCCTTCAAGCTAGGAGAAGGACGGTATTTCACAACACCACTTATCTCTCACGAACTGAGCATGTGGAGAGACGTTCATTCATGTAGCACCAAAGGGAACGGGTTGCAGGAGAAACTTTTTACTCTGCTTTCTCAGTCTGTTTCCTACTGCCGGTTTGAGTTCCTGCAGTTTTCACGGTAAAAACCATTTTGGACTAGTACCTCCCCATATATATTCATGGAGTGGAGTTTGCAACTGAAAAGAAACTTTATGTTCCCTTCAAGCTAGGTGAAGGACGGCTTTCACACACACTTATCTCTCAGAACTGAGCATGTGGAGAGACGTTCGTTCATCTAGCACCAAGGGAACGGTTTTCAGGAGAAACTTTACTCTAGTTTCTCAGTCTGTTTCCTAGTGCTGGTTTGAATTTCCTGCAGTTTCACTGTAAAACTAGATTGGACCTAGTACCTCCCCATATATATGTAAGGAGTGGAGTTTGCAACTGAAAAAAACTTTGTGTTCCCAACAAGCTAGTTGAAGGACGGCTTTCACACACACTTACCTCTCAGAACTGAGCATGTGGAGAGACGTTCGTTCATCTACCACCAAGGGAACGGGTTTCAGGAGAAACTTTTACTCTGGTATCTGAATCTGTTTCCTAGTGCCGGTTTGAAGTTCCTGCAGGTTTCACTGTAAAATAGATTGGAACTAATACCTCCCCATATATATGTATGGAGTGGAGTTTGCTCCTGAAAAGAAACTTTGTGTCCCAACAAGCTAGGTGAATGACGGCTTCACACACATTAATCTCTCAGAAATGAGCATGTGGAGAGACGGTCGTTCATCTAGCACCAAGGTGAGCGGGTTGCAGGAGAACTTTTACTCTAGATTCTCAGTCTGTTTCCTAGTGCCAGTTTGAATTTCCGGCAGGTTTAACTGTAAAATCGTTTTGGTAGTAGTACCTCCCCATATACATGTATGGAGTGGAGTTTGCAACTAAAAAGAAACTTTGTGTTCCCAACAAACTAGGTGAAGTACAGCTTTCACACACAATTATCTCTCAGAACTTAGCTTGTGGATAAACGTTCCTTCCTCTAGCACCAAGGGAACGGGTTGCAGTAGAAACTATTACTCTGGTTTCTCAGTCTGCTTCCTAGTGCCGGTTTGAAATTCCTTCATGTTTCACTTTAAAACCGTTTTGGATCTACTACCTCCCAATATACATTTATGGAGTGGAGTTTGCAACTGAAAAGAAACTTTATTTTCCCTTCAAGCTAGGTGAAGGACGGCTTTCACACACACTTATCTCTCAGAACTGAGCTTGTGGATAGACTTTCGTTCATCTAGCACCAATGGATCTGGTTGCAGGATAATCTTTTACTCTGGTTTCACAGTCTGTTTCTTAGTGCCGGTTTGAAGTTCCTGCAGTTTTCACTTTTAAACCGAGTTGGAGCTAGTACATTCCCATATATATGTATGGAGTGGAGTTTGCAACTGAAAAGAAACTATGTGTTCCCAACAAGCTATTTGAAAGACGGCTTTCACACACACTTATCTCTCAGAACTGAGCTTGTGGATAGACCTTTCGTTCATCTAGCACCAATGGATCTGGTTGCAGGATAATCTTTTTACTCTGGATTCTCAGCCCGCTTCCTAGTGCCGGTTTGGAGTTCCTGCAGTTTTCACTTTAAAACCGAGTTGGAGCTAGTAAATCCCCATATATATGTATGGAGTGGAGTTTGCAAAAGAAAAGAAACTTTGTGGTTCCCAACAAGCTAGGGTGAAGTACGGCATTCACACCCATTTATCACTCATGAACTAGCATGTGGAGAGACGTTCGTTCATCTAGCACCAAGGGAACGGGTTGCAGGGGAAACTTTTACTCTGGTTTCTCAGTCTGTTTCCTAGTGCCGGTTTGAAGTTCCTGCTGGTTTCACTGTTTAAACAGTTGTGGAACTACTACCTCTCCATATATATGTATGGATTGGTGTTTGCAACTGAAAAGAAACTTTGTTTCCCTTCAAATTGGTGAAGGACGAATTTCACACACACTCATCCTCAGTACTGAGCTTGTGGGTAGATGTTCGTTCATGTAGCACCAAGGGAACGGGTTGCAGGAGAAACTTTAACTCTTGTTTCTCAGTCTGTTTCCTAGTGCCGTTTTGAAGTTCCTGCATGCTTTCACTTTAAATCCGTTTTGGACTAGTACCTCCCCATATACATGATGGAGTGGAGTTTGCAACTGAAAAGAAACTTTGTGTTCCCTTCAAGCTAGGTGAAGGACGGCTTTCACACACACTTATCTCTCAGAACTGAGCATGTGGAGAGACGTTCGTTCATCTAGCAACAAGGGAACGGGTTGCAGGAGAAACTTTTACTCTCGTTTTCTCAGTCTGTTTCCTAGTGCGGTTTGAAGTTCCTGCAGTTTTCACTGTAAAACCCTGTTGGAGCTAGTACCTACCCATATATATGTAAGGAGTGGAGTTTGCAACTGAAAAGAAACTTTGTGTTCCCTTCAAGCTAGTTGAAGGACGGCTTTCACACACACTTTATCTCTGAGAACTGAAGCTTGTGATAGACTTTCGTTCATCTAGCACCAATGGATCGGGTTGCAGGATAATCTTTTACTCTAGTTTCTCAGTCCGATTCTAGTTCCAATTTGAAGTTCCTGCAGTTTTCACTTTTAAAAACCGATTTGGAGCTAGTAAATCCCATATATATGTATGGAGTGGAGTTTGCAAAAGGAAAGAAACTTGTGTTCCCAACAAGCTAGTTGAAGGACGGCTTTCACACACACTTATCTCTCAGAACTGAGCTTGTGGAGAGACTTTCGTTCATCTAGCACCAAGGGAACGGGTTGCAAGAGAAACTTTACTCTGGTTTCTCAGTCTTCTTCCTAGTGCCTTTTTGAAGTTAATGCAGTTTTCACTTTAAAATCGTGTTGGAGATAGTAACTCCCCAATATTTGTATGGAGTGGAGTTTTGCAAAAGAAAAGAAACTTTGTGTTCCCAACAAGCTAGGTGAATGTCGGCTTTCACACACACTTAACTCTCAGAACTGAGCATGTGGAGAGACGTTCGTTCATCTAGAACCAAGGGAACGGGTTGCAGGAGAAACATTTTCTCTGGTCTCTCAGTCTGCTTCCTAGTGCCGGGTTGAAGTTCCTGCAGTTTTCTCTTTAAAACGAGTTGGAGCTTGTATCTCCCCATATATATGTATGGAGTGGGGTTTGCAAAAGAAAATAAACTTTGTGTTCCAAACAAGCTAGGTGAAGGACGGCTTTCACACACACTTACCTCTCAGAACTGAGCATTGTGGAGAGACCGTTCGTTCATCTAGCACCAATGGATCGGGTTGCAGGATAATCTTTTTACCTCTGGTTTCTCAGCCCGCTTCCTAGTGCCGGTTTGAAGTTCCTGCAGTTTTCACTTTTAAAACCGAGTTGGAGCTAGAAATCCCCATATATATGTATAGAGTGGAGTTTGCAAAAGAAAAGAAACTTTGTGTTCCCAACCAAGCTAGGTAAAGTAAGGCATTCACACCCATTTATCTCTTAGAACTGCGCATGCGGAGAGACGGTTCGTTCATCTAGCACGAAGGAACGGGTTGCAGAAGGAACTTTTACTCTCGTTTCTCAGTCTTTTTCCTAGTGTCATTTTGAAGTTCCCTACAGTTTTCACTGTAAAACCCTTTTGGAGCTAGTACGTACACATATATATGTAAGAAGTGGAGATTGCAACTGAAAGAAACTTTTGTGTTCCCTTCAAGCTGGCTGAAGTACGGCTTTCACACACACTTATCTCTCAGAACTGAGCATGTACAGAGACGTTCGTTCATCTAGCACCAAGGGAAGGGTTGCAGGGGAAACTTTTACTCTGGTTTCTCAGACTGTTTCCTGGTGCCTGTTTTAAATTCCTGCAGGTTTCACTGTAAAACAGTTTTGGAAGTAGTACCTCCCCATATATATGTATGGATTGGAGTTTGCAACTAAAACGAAACTTTGTGTTCCCTTCAAGCTAGGTTGAAGGCCGGCTCTTTCCACACCCACTTTATCTCTCAGAAGTTGAGCATGTGGAGAGACGTTCGTTTCATCTAACACCAAGGAGACGGGGTTTTGAAGGAGAATCCTTTTACTCTGCTTTCTCAGTCTGTTTCTATGCCGGTCTGAATAGTTCCGCTTGGCTTTCTCTGTTTTAAACCGTTGTTGGTGGAACTAGGCACCTCCCCATATATATGTATGGAGTGGAGTTTGCAACTGAAAGAAAATTTTTTTCCCTTCAACTTGGTGAAGGACGACTTTCACACACACTTATCTCTCAGAACTGAGCTAGTGGGTAGAAGTTCATTCATCTAGCACCAAGGGAACGGGTTGCAGAAGAAACTTTTACTCTGGTTTCTCAGTCTGATTCCTAGTGCCGGTTTGAAGTTCCTGCAGGTTTCACTGTACAACAGAGTTGGAACTAGTACCTCCCCATATATATGTATGGAATGGAGTTTGCAACTGAAAAGAAACTTTGTGTTCCCAACAAGCTAGTTGAAGGACGGATTTCACACACACTTTTCTCTCAGAACTGAGCTTGTGGATAGACGTATCGTTCATCTAGCACCAAGGGAACGGGTTGCAGGAGAAACTTTACTCTGGTTTCTCAGTCTTCTTCCTAGTGCTGGTTTGAAGTTAATGCAGTTTTCACTTTAAAATCGAGTTGGAGATAGTAACTCCCCATACATATGTATGGAGTGGAGTTTGCAAAACAAAAGAAACTTGTGTTCCCTTCAAGCTAGGTGAAGGACGGCTTTCACACACACTTACCTCTCAGAACTGAGCATGTGGAGAGACGTTCGTTCATCTAGCACCAAGGGAAAGGGTTGCAGGAGAAATTTTACTCTGGTTTTCTCAGTCCGTTCCTAGTGCGGTTGAAGTTCCTGCATGTTTCACTTTTTTATTTAATGCCGTTTTCGAAATTAGTACCTCCCCCATATACATTTACGGAGTGGAGTTGCTATACTGAAATAGAAACTTGTGTTCCCTTCAAGCTAGGTGAAGGACAGGCTTTCACACACTCTTATCTCTCAGAACTGAGCATGTTGAGAGACGTTCATTTCATATTAGCCACCAAGGGAACGGGTTGCAGGAGAAACTTTTACTCTGGTTTCTCAGTCTGTGTCCTAGTGCCAGTTTGAAGTTCCTGCAGGTTTCACGGTAAAACCATTTGGAACTAGTACCTCCCCTTATACATGTATGGAGTGGAGTTTGCAACTGAAAAGAAACTTTATGTTCCCTTCAAGCTAGGTGAAGGACGGCTTTCACACACACATGTCTCTCAGAACTGAGCATGTGGAGGGACGTTCGTTCATCTAGCACCAAGGGAACGGGTTCCAGGAGAAACTTTTACTCTCGTTTCTCAGTCTGTTTCCAAGTGCCGGTTTGAAGTTCCTGCAGTTTTCACTGTAAAACCGAGTTGGAGCTAGTACATACCCATATATATGTAAGGAGTGGAGTTTGCAAATGAAAAGAAACTTTGTGTTCCCTTCAAGCTGGGTGAAGGACGGCTTTCACACACACTTATCTCTCAGAACTGAGCATGTTGAGAGACGTTCATTCATCTAGCACCAAGGTAACGGGTTGCAGGAGAAATTTTACTCTGGTTTCTCAGTCTGTTTCTTAGTGCCGTGTTTAAGTTCCTGCAGGTTTCATTGTAAAACCGTTTTGGTAATAGTACCTCCCCATATACATGTATGGGGGGAGTTTGCAACTAAAAAGATCTTTGTGTTCCCTTCAAGCTAGTT
>NW_022588489.1:0-13909 GCF_009834535.1 Camelus ferus | reverse complement strand
AGTGGAGTTTGCAACTGAAAAGAAACTTTGTGTTCTCAACAAACTCGGTGAAGGACTGCTTTCACACAAGCTTATCTCTCAGAACTTAGCATGTGGAGAGACGTTCGTTCATCTAGCACAAAGGGAACGGGTTGCAGGAAAAACTTTTCCTCTGATTTCTCAGTCTGTTTCCTAGTGCCGGGTTGAAGTTCCTGCAGTTTTCACTGTAAAACCGAGTTGGAGCTAGAACCTCCCCCCATACATATGTATGGTGTATAGTTTGCAACTGAAAAGAAACTTTGTGTTCCCAACAAGCTAGTTGAAGGACGGCTTTAACACAAAATTATCTCTCAGAACTTGGCATGTGGAGAGACGTTCGTTTATCTAGAACAAAGGGAACGGGTTGCAGGAGAAACTATTACTCTGGTTTCTCAGGCTGTTTCCTAGTGCCGGTTTGAAGTTCCTGCACTTTTCACTGTAAAACCGTGGTGGAGCTTGTACGTCCCCATATATATGTATGGAGTGGAGTTTGCAACTGAAAAGAAACTTTGTGTTCCCATCAAGCTAGGTGAAGAACGGCTTTCACACACATTTATCCCTCAGAACTGAGCATGTGGAGAGACATTCGTTCATCTAGCAAAAAGGGAACGGTTTGTAGGAGAAATTTTACTCTGGTTTCTCAGTCTGTTCCTAGTGCCGGATTGAAGTTCCTGCAGTTTTCACTGTAAAACCGAGTTGGAGCTAGTACCTCCCCATATATATGTATTGGTAGGAGAGTTGCAACTGAAAAGATGAAACTTTGTGTTCCCAACTAAGATAGGTGAAGGACGGCTTATCACACACACTTATCGTCTCAGAACTTGAGCATGTGGATAGACGTTCGTTCATCTAGCAGCAAAGGGAACGGATATTGAAGGGGAAACTTTACTCTGGTTTCTCAGGCTGTTTCCTAGTGCCGGTTTGAAAGTTCCTGCAGTTTTCAGTGTAAAACCGAGTTGGAGCTAGTACCTTCCCCAAGATATATGTATGGAGTGGAGTTTGCAACTGAAAAGAAACTTTGTGTTCCCAACAAGCCTAGGTGAAAGACGGCTTCACACACACTTATCTCTCAGAACTGAGCAGGTGGAGAGACGTTCGTTCATCTAGCACAAAAGGAACGGGTTGCAGGGGAAACTTTTACTCTGGTTGCTCAGTCTGTTTCCTAGTGCCGGTTTGAATTTCCTGCAGTTTCAGTGTAAAAACCGAGTTGGAGCTAGGTACCTCCCCATATATATGTATAGATTGGAGTTTGCAACTGAAAGAATCTTGTGTTCCCAACTAGCTAGGTGAAGGGCGGCTTTCACACACACTTATCTCTCAGATCTGAGTATGTGGAGAGACGTTCGTTCATCTAGCACAAAGGGAACTGGTTGCAGGGAAAACTTTACTCTGGTTTCTCAGTCTGTTTCCTAGTGACGGCTTGACGTTCCTGCAGTTTTCACTGTAAAACCGAGTTGGAGCTAGTACCTCCCCATATATATGTATGGATTGGAGTTTTCAACTGAAAAGAAACTTTGTGTTCCCAACAAGCTAGGTGAAGGACGGCTTTCACACACACTTACCTCTCAGAACTGAGCATGTGGAGAGACGTTCGTTCATCTAGCACAAAAGGAACGGGTTGCAGGGGAAACTTTTACTCTGGTTTCTCAGTCTGTTACCTAGTGCCGGTTTGAAGTTCCTGCAGTTTTAACTGTAAAACCGAGTTGGAGCTAGTATCTCCCCATATATATGTATGGAGTGGTGTTTCAACTGAAAAGTAACTTTGTGTTCCCAACAACCTAGGTGAAGGACGGCTTTCACACACACTTATCTCTCAGAACTGAGCATGTGGAGAGACGTTCGTTCATCTAGCACTAAGGGAACGGGTTGCAGGAGAAAATTTTACTCTGGTCTCTTAGTTTGTTTCCTAGTGCTGGTTTGAATTTCCTGCAGGTTTCACTGTAAAATCGTGGTGGAGATAGTACCACCCCATATATATGTATGGAGTGGTGTTTGCAACTGAAAAGAAACTTTGTGTTCCCAACAAGCTAGGTGAAGGACGGCTTTCACACACACATATCTCTCAGAACTGAGCATGTGGAGAGACGTTCGTTCATCCAGCACAAAGGGAACGGTTTGCAGGAGAAACTTTTACTCTGGTTTCTCAGTTTGTTTCCTAGTTCCGGTTTGAAATTCCTGCAGTTTTCACTGTAAAACAGATTTGGAACTAGTACGTGCCCATATATATGTATGGAGTGGTGTTTGCACCTGAAAAGAAACTTTGTTTTCCCAACAAGCTAGGTGAAGTATGGCTTTCGCACACACTTATCTTTCAGAACTGAGCATGTGGAGAGACGTTCGTTCATCTATCAAAAATTGAACGGGTTGCAGGAGAAACATTTACTATGGTTTCTCAGTTTGTTTCCTAGTGCCTGTTTGAAGTTCCTGCAGTTTTCACTGTAAAACAGAGTTGGAGCTAGTACCTCCCCATATATTTGTATGGAGTGGAGTTTGCAACTGAAAAGAAACTTTGTGTTCTCAACAAACTCGGTGAAAGACTGCTTTCACACACACTTATCTCTCAGAACTTAGCATGTGGAGAGACGTTCGTTCATCTAGCACAAAGGGAACGGTTTGCAGGAGAAACTTTTCCTCTGGTTTCTCAGTATGTTTCCTAGGTGCCGGGTTGAAGGTTCCTGCAGTTTCACTGTAAAACCGAGTTCTAGCTAGTACCTCAACATATATATGTATGAGTGGAGTTGTTGCAAATGAAAGAAACTATGTGTTCCAAACAAGCTAGGTGAAGGGAGGCTTTCACTCACAAATATATCTCAGAACTGAGTATGTGGATAGACGTTCTTTCATCTAGCACAAAGGGAACGGGTTACAGGAGAAACTTTTTCTCTGGTTTCTCAGTCTGTTTCCTAGTGCCGGTTTGAAGTTCCTGCATTTTTCACTGTAAAAACGAGTTGGAGCTAGTACCTCCCCATATATATGTATGGAGTGGAGTTTGCAACTGAAAAGAAACTTTGTGTTCCAAACAAGCTAGGTGAAGGTCGGCTTTCACACACACTTACCTCTCAAAACTGAGCATCTGGAGAGACGTTCGTTCATCTAGCAGAAAGGGAAAGGTTTGCACAAGAAACTTTTACTCTGGTTTCTCAGTCTGTTTCCTAGTGCCGGTTTGAAGTTCTTGCAGTTTTCACTGAAAAACCGTGTTGGAGCTAGTACCTCCCCATATATCTGTATGGAGTGGAGTTTGCAACTGAAAAGAAACTTTGTGTTCTCAATAAGCTAGGTGAAGGACGGCTTTCAAACATATTTTTCTCTCAGAAATGAGCATGTTGAGAGACGTTCGTTCATCTAGCACAAAGGGAACTTGTTGCAGGAGAAACTTTTACTCTGGTTTCTCAGTCTGTTTCCTAGTGCCGGTTTGAAGTTCCTGCAGTTTTTACTGTAAAACAGAGTTGGAGCTAGTAATTCCCCCTATAAATGTATGGATTGGAGTTTGCAAATGAAAAGAAACATTGTGTTCCCAACAAGCTAGATGAAGGGCAGCTTTCACACACAGTTATCTCTCAGAACTGAGCATGTGGAGAGACTTTCGTTCATCTAGCACAAAGGGAACGGGTTACAGGAGAAACTATTACTCTTGTTTCTCAGTCTGTTTCCTAGTGACGGTTTGAAGTTCTTGCAGTTTTCACTGTAAAACAGTTTTGGAGCTAGTACCTTCTCATATATCTATATGGAGTGGAGTTTGCAACTGAAAAGAAACTTTGTGTTCCCAACAAGCTAGGTGAAGGACGGCTTTAACACACACTTATCTCTCAGAACTGAGCATGTTGAAAGACGTTCGTTCATCTAGCACAAAGTGATCGGGTTGCAGGTGAAACTTTTACTCTGGTTTCTCAGTCTGTTTCCTAGTGCCGGTTGGAAGTCCCTGCAGTTTTCACTCTAAAACCGAGTTGGGGCTAGTACCTCCCAATATATATGTATGAAGTGGAGTTTGCAACTGCAAAGAAACTTTGTGTTCCCAACAAGCTAGGTGAAGGACGGCTTTCACACACACTTATCTCTCAGAACTGAGCATTTGGAGAGACGTTCGTTCATATAGCACAAATGGAACGGGTTGCAGGAGAAACTTTTACTCTGGTTTCTCAGTCTGTTTCCTAGTGCCGGTTTGAAGTTCCTGCAGTTTTCACTGTAAAACCGAGTTAGATCTAGTACCTTCCCCATATATATGTATGGAGTGGAGTATTGCAACTGAAAAGAAAACTTTGTGTTCCCAACAAGCTAGGTGAAGGACGGCTTTCACACACACTTATCTCTCAGAACTGAGCATGTGGAGAGACGTTCGTTCATCTAGCGAAAAGAACGGGTTGCAGGACAAACTTTTACTCTGGTTTCTCAGTCTGTTTCCTAGTGCCGGTTGGATGTTCCTGCAGTTTTCACTGTAAAACCGTGTTGGAGCTAGTATCTCCCCATATATATGTATGGAGTGGAGTTTGCAACTGAAAAGAAACTTTGTGTTCCCAACAAGCTAGTTGAAGTCCGGCTTTCACACACTTACCTCTCAGAACTGAGCATCTGGAGAGACGTTCGTTCATCTAGCAGAAAGGGAACTGGTTGCAGGAGAAACTTTTACTCTGGTTTCTCAGTCTGTTCCTAGTGCGGTTGGAAGTTCCTGCAGTTTTCACTATAAAACAGAGTTAGAACTAGTACCTCCCCATATATATGTATGGAGAGGAGATTGCAACTGAAATGGAACTTTGTGTTCCCAACAAGCTAGGTGAAGGACGGCTTTTACACACACTTAACTCTCCGAACTGAGCATGTGGAGAAACGTTCGTTCATCTAGCGCAAAGGGAACGGGTTGCAGTAGAAAATTTTACTCTGGTTTCTCAGTCTGTTTCCTAGTACCGGTTGGAAGTTCCTGCAGTTTTCACTGTAAAACCGTTTTTGTTTTAGTATCTCCCCATATATATGTATGGAGTTGAGTTTGCAACTGAAAAGAAACTTTGTGTTCCCAACAAGCTAGGTGAAGAACGGCTTTCACACACACTTATCTCTCAGAATTGAGCATGTGGAGAGACTTTCGTTCATCTAGCACAAAGGGAAATTGTTGCAGGAGAAACTTTTACTCTGGTTTCTCAGTCTGTTTCCTAGTGCCGGTTTGAAGTTCCTGCAGTTTTTACTGTAAAACAGAGTTGGAGCTAGTAATTCCCCATATATAAGTATGGAGTGGAGTTTGCAAATGAAAAGAAACATTGTGTTCCCTACAAGCTAGTTGAAGGACGGCTTTCACACACAGTTATCTCTCAGAAGTGAGCATGTGGAGAGACGTTCGTTCATCTAGCACAATGTGATCGGGTTGCAGGAGAAACTTTTACTCTGCTTTCTCAGTCTGTTTCCTAGTGCCGGTTGGAAGTTCCTGCAGTTTTCACTGTAAAACCGAGTTGGAGCTATTACCTCCCCATATATATGTATGGAGTGGAGTTTGCAACTGAAAAGAAACTTTGTGTTCCAACAAGCTAGGTGAAGGACGGCTTTCACACACACTTAGCCTCTCAGAACTGAGCATGTGGAGAGACGTTCGTTCATCTATCAAAAGGAAACGGGTTGCAGGAGAAACTTTTACTATGGTTTCTCAGTTTGTTTCCTAGTGCCTGTTTGATGTTCCTGCAGTTTTCACTGTAAAACAGAGTTGGAGCTAGTACCTCCCCATATATTTGTATGGAGTGGAGTTTGCAACTGAAAAGAAACTTTGTGTTCTCAACAAACTCGGTGAAGACTGCTTTCACACACACTTATCTCTCAGAACTTAGCATGTGGAGAGACGTTCTTTCATCTAGCACAAAGGGAACGGTTTGCAGGAGAAACTTTCCTCTGGTTTCTCAGTCTGTTTCCTAGTGCCGGGTTGAAGTTCCTGCAGTTTTCACTGTAAAACCGAGTTCTAGCTAGTACCTCAACATATATATGTATGGAGTGGAGTTTGCAAATGAAAAGAAACTTTGTGTTCCATACAAGCTAGGTGAAGGGAGGCTTTCACTCACAAATATATCTCAGAACTGAGCATGTGGATAGACATTCTTTCATCTAGCACAAAGGGAACGGGTTACAGGAGAAACTTTTTCTCTGGTTTCTCAGTCTGTTTCCTAGTGCCGGTTTGAAGTTCCTGCAGTTTTCACTGTAAAAACGAGTTGGAGCTAGTACCTCCCCATATATATGTATGAAGTGGTGTTTGCAACTGAAAAGAAACTTTGTGTTCCCAACAAGCTAGGTGAAGGACGGCTTTCACACACACTTATCTCTCAGAACTGAGCATGTGGAGAGACGTTCGTTCATCTAGCACAAAGGGAACGGGTTGCAAGTGAAAGTTTTACTCTGGTTTCTCAGTCTGATTCCTAGTGCCGGTTTGAAGTTCCTGAAATTTTCACTGTAAAACCGAGTTGGAACTGGTACCTCCCCATATATATGTATAGATTGGTGTTTGCAAATGAAAAGAAACTTTGTGTTCCCAACTAGCTAGGTGAAGGACGGCTTTCACACACACTTATGTCTCAGAACTGAGCATGTGAAGAGACGTTCGTTCATCTAACACAAAGGGAACGTTTTGCAGGGGAAACTTTTACTCTGGTTTCTCAGTCTGTTTCCTGTGACAGTTTGAAGTTCCTGCAGTTTTCACTGTAAAACCGAGTTGGAGCTTGTACCTCTTCATATATATGTATGGAGTGGAGTGGCAACTCAAAAGAAACTTTGTGTTCCCGAACAAGCTAGCTGAAGGACGGCTTTCACACACATTTATCTCTCAGAACTGAGCATGTGAAGAGACGTTCGTTCATCTAACACCAAGGGACATTTTGCAGGGGAACTTTTACTCTGGATTCTCAGTCTGTTTCCTAGTGCCGGTTTTGAAGCTCCTGCAGTTTTCACTGTAAAACCGAGTTGGAGCTAGTACCTTCCCCCATTATATATGTATGGAGTGGGTGATTGAATCTTAAAAGAAAGTTTGTGTTCCCAACAAGCTAGGTGAAGGTGGCTTTCACACACACGTATTTCTCAGAACTGAGCATGTGGAGAGACGTTCGTTCATCTAGCACAAAAGGAACGGGTTGCAGGGGAAACTTTTACTCTGGTTTCTCAGTCTGTTTCCCTAGTGCTGGTTTGAAGTTCCTGCAGTTTACACGTGTAAAACCGAGTTGGAGCTAGTACCTCCCCATATATATGTATGAGATTGGAGTTTGCAACTGAAAAGAAACTTTGTGTTCCCAACTAGCTAGTTGAAGGACGGCTTTCACACACACTTATCTCTCAGAACTGAGCATGTGGAGAGACGTTCGTTCATCTAGCACAAAGGGAACTGGTTGTAGGGAAAACTTTACTCTGGTTTCTCAGTCTGTTTCCTAGTGCCGGTTTGAAATTCCTGCAGTTTTCACTGTAAAACCGAGTTGGAGCTACTACCTCCCCATATACATGTATGGATTGGAGTTTGCAACTGAAAAGAAACTTTGTGTTCCCAACAAGCTAGGTGAAGGACGGCTTTCACACACAATTACCTCTCAGAACTGAGCATCTGGAGAGACGTTCGTTCATCTAGCAGAAAGGGAACTGGTTGCAGGAGAAACTTTTACTCTGGTTTCTCAGTCTGTTTCCTTGTGCCGGTTGGAAGTTCCTGCAGTTTTCACTGTAAAACCGAGTTAGAACTAGTACCTCCCCATATATATGTATGGAGAGGAGATTGCAACTGAAAAGGAACTTTGTGTTCCCAACAAGCTAGGTGAAGGACGGCTTTTACACACACTTATCTCTCCGAACTTAGCATGTGGAGAGACGTTCGTTCATCTAGCGCAAAGGGAACGGGTTGCAGTATAAAATTTTACTCTGGTTTCTCAGTATGTTTCCTAGTACCGGTTGGAAGTTCCTGCAGTTTTCACTGTAAAACCGTTTTTGTTTTAGTATCTCCCCATATATATGTATGGAGTTGTGTTTGCAACTGAAAAGAAACTTTGTGTTCCCAACAAGCTAGGTGAAGAACGGCTTTCACACACACTTATCTCTCAGAATTGAGCATGGGGAGAGACTTTCGTTCATCTAGCACAAAGAGAAATTGTTGCAGGAGAAACTTTTACTCAGGTTTCTCAGTCTGTTTCCTAGTGCCGGTTTGAAATTCCTGCAGTTTTTACTGTAAAACAGAGTTGGAGCTAGTAATTCCCGTATATAAGTATGGAGTGGTGTTTGCAAATGAAAAGAAACATTGTGTTCCCTACAAGCTAGTTGAAGGACGGCTTTCACACACAGTTATCTCTCAGAAGTTAGCATGTGGAGAGACGTTCGTTCATCTAGCCCAATGTGATCGGGTTGCATGAGAAAATTTTACTCTGCTTTCTCAGTCTGTTTCCTAGTGCCGGTTGGAAGTTCCTGCAGTTTTCACTGTAAAACCGAGTTCGAGCTTGTACCTCCCCATATATATGTATGGAGTGGAGTTTGCAACTGAAAAGAAACTTTGTGTTCCCAACAAGCTAGGTGAAGGACGGCTTTCACACACACTTATCTCTCAGAACTGAGCATGTGGAGAGACGTTCGTTCATCTAGCACAAAGGGAACGGGTTGCAAGTGAAACTTTTAATCTGGATTCTCAGTCTGATTTCCTAGTGCCGGTTTGAAGTTCCTGAAATTTTCACTGTAAAACCGAGTTGGAACTGGTACCTCCCCATATATATGTATAGATTGGTGTTTGCAAATGAAAAGAAATTTTGTGTTCCCAACAAGCTAGGTGAAGGACGGCTTTCACACACACTTATCTCTCAGAACTGAGCATGTGAAGAGACGTTCGTTCATCTAACACAAAGGAACATTTTGCAGGGGAAACTTTTACTCTGGTTTCTCAGTCTGTTTCCTAGTGCCGGTTTGAAGCTCCTGCAGTTTTCACTGTAAAACCGAGTTGGAGCTAGTACCTCCCCATTTATATGTATGGAGTGGTGATTGAATCTGAAAAGAAACTTTGTGTTCCCAACAAGCTAGGTGAAGGTTGGCTTTCACACACACGTATCTCTCAGAACTGAGCATGTGGAGAGACGTTCGTTCATCTAGCAAAAAGGAACGGGTTGCAGGGGAAACTTTTACTCTGGTTTCTCAGTCTGTTTCCTAGTGCTGGTTTGAAGTTCCTGCAGTTTACAGTGTAAAACCGAGTTGGAGCTAGTACCTCCCCTTTATATGTATGGAGTGGTGATTGAATCTGAAAAGAAACTTTGTGTTCCCAACAAGCTAGGTGAAGGATGGCTTTCACACACACTTATCTCTCAGAACTGAGCATGTGGAGAGACGTTCGTTCATCTAGCACAAAAGGAACGGGTTGCAGGGGAAACTTTTACTCTGGTTTCTCAGTCTGTTTCCTAGTGCCGGTTTGAAATTCCTGCAGTTTTAACTGTAAAACCGAGTTGGAGCTACTACCTCCCCATATACATGTATGGATTGGAGTTTGCAACTGAAAAGAAACTTTGTGTTCCCAACAAGCTAGGTGAAGGACGGCTTTCACACACAATTATCTCTCAGAACTGAGCATGTGGAGAGACGTTCGTTCATCTAGCACAAAAGGAACGGGTTGCAGTGGAAACTTTTACTCTGGTTTCTCAGTCTGTTTCCTAGTGCCGGTTTGAAGTTCCTGCAGTTTACAGTGTAAAACCGAGTTGGAGCTAGTACCTCCCCATATATATGTATGGAGTGGTGTTTGCACCTGAAAAGAAACTTTGTTTTCCCAACAAGCTAGGTGAAGTACGGCTTTCGCCCACAGTTAGCTTTCAGAACTGAGCATGTGGAGAGACGTTCGTTCATCTATCAAAAAGGGAACATTTTGCAGGGAGAAACTTTTACTTCTGGATTCTCAGTCTGTTCCTAGTGCCGGTTTGAAGCTCCTTGCAGTTTCACTGTAAAACCGAGTTGGAGCTAGTACCTCCCCATTATATGTATGGAGTGGTGATTGAATCTGAAAAGAAACTTTGTGTTCCCAACAAGCTAGGTGAAGGTTGGCTTTCACACACACGTATCTCTCAGAAATGAGCATGTGGAGAGACGTTCGTTCATCTAGCACAAAAGGAACGGGTTGCAGGGGAAACTTTTCCTCTGGTTTCTCAGTCTGTTTCCTAGTGCCGGGTTGAAGTTCCTGCAGTTTTCACTGTAAACCGAGTTCTAGCTAGTACCCTCAACATATATATGTATGGAGTGGAGTTTGCAAATGAAAAGAAACTTTGTGTTCCATACAAGCTAGGTGAAGGGACGGCTTTCACTCACAAATATATCTCTCAGAACTGAGCATGTGGATAGACTTTCTTTCATCTAGCACAAAGGGAACGGGTTACAGGAGAAACTTTTCTCTGGTTTCTAAGTCTGTTTCCTAGTGCCGGTTTGAAGTTCTGCAGTTTTCACTGTAAAAACGAGTTGGAGCTAGTACCTCCCCATATATATGTATGGAGTGGAGTTTGCAACTGAAAAGAAACTTTGTGTTCCCAACTAAGCTAGGTGAAGGACGGCTTTCACACACATATTTATCTCTCAGAAATGAGCATGTGAGAGACGATCGTTCATCTTAGCACAATGTGATCGGGTTGCAGGGAGAACTTTTTACTCTGGTTTCTCAGTCTGATTCGTAGTGCCGGTTGGCAAGTTCCTTGCAGTTTTCACTGTAAAACCCGTAGTTGGAGCTAGTACCTCCCATATATATGTATGGAGTGGAGTTTGCAACTGAAAAGAAAAATTTGTGTCCCAACAAGCTAGGTGAAGGACGGCTTTTCACACTACACTTTATCTCTCAGAAATGAGCATGTGGAGGAGACTTTCGTTCATCTAGCACAAAGGGAACTTGTTGCAGGAGAAACTTTTACTCTGGTTTCTCAGTCTGTTTCCTAGTGCCGGTTTGAAGTTCCTGCAGTTTTTACTGTAAAACAGAGTTGGAGCTAGTAATTCCCCCTATAAATGTATGGATTGGAGTTTGCAAATGAAAAGAAACATTGTGTTCCCAACAAGCTAGATGAAGGGCGGCTTTCACACACAGTTATCTCTCAGAACTGAGCATGTGGAGAGAGGTTCGTTCATCTAGCACAAAGGGAACGGTTTACAGGAGAAACTATTACTCTTGTTTCTCAGTCTATTTCCTAGTGCCGGTTTGAAGTTCTTGCAGTTTTCACTGTAAAACAGATTTGGAGCTAGTACCTTCCCATATATCTGTATGCAGTGGAGTTTGCAACTGAAAAGAAACTTTGTGTTCCCAACAAGCTAGGTGAAGGACGGCTTTAACACACACTTATCTCTCAGAACTGAGTATGTTGAAAGACGTTCGTTCATCTAGCACAAATTGATCGGGTTGCAGGAGAAACTTTTACTCTGGTTTCTCAGTCTGTTTCCTAGTGCCGGTTGGAATTCCCTGCAGTTTTCACTGCTAAAACCGAGTTGGAGCTAGTACCTCCCAATATATATGTATGAAGTGGAGTTTGCAACTGCAAAGAAACTTTGTGTTCCCAACAAGCTAGGTGAAGGACGGCTTCACACACACTTATCTCTCAGAACTGAGCATTTGGAGAGACGTTCGTTCATCTAGCACAAATGGAACGGGTTGCAGGAGAAACTTTTACTCTGGTTTCTCAGTCTGTTTCCTAGTGCCGGTTTGAAGTTCCTGCAGTTTTCACTGTAAAACCGAGTTAGAGCTAGTACCTCCCCATATATATGTATGGAGTGGAGATTGCAACTGAAAAGAATCTTTGTGTTCCCAACAAGCTAGGTGAAGGACGGCTTTCACACACACTTATCTCTCAGAACTGAGCATGTGGAGAGACATTCGTTCATCTAGCGAAAAGGGAACGGGTTGCAGGACAAACTTTTACTCTGGTTTCTCAGTCTGTTTCCTAGTGCCGGTTGGAAGTTCCTGCAGTTTTCACTGTAAAACCGTGTTGGAGCTAGTACCTCCCCATATATATGTATGGAGTGGAGTTTGCAACTGAAAAGAAACTTTGTGTTCCCAACAAGCTAGGTGAAGGACGGCTTTCACACACACTTATCTCTCAGAAATGAGCATGTGGAGAGACTTTCGTTCATCTAGCACAAAGGGAACTTGTTGCAGGAGAAACTTTTACTCTGGTTTCTCAGTCTGTTTCCTAGTGCCGGTTTGAAGTTCCTGCAATTTTTACTGTAAAACAGAGTTGGAGCTAGTAATTCCCCATATATATGTATGGAGTGGAGTTTGCAAATGAAAAGAAACATTGTGTTCCCAAAAAGCTAGTTGAAGGGCGGCTTCACACACAGTTATCTCTCAGAACTGAGCATGTGGAGAGACGTTCGTTCATCTAGCACAAAGGGAACGGGTTACAGGAGAAACTATTACTCTGGTTTCTCAGTCTGTTTCCTAGTGCCGGTTTGAAATTCTTGCAGTTTTCACTGTAAAACCGAGTTGGAGCTAGTACCTTCCCCATATATATGTATGGAGTGGAGTTTGCAACGGAAAAAACCTTTGTGTTCCCAACAAGCTAGGTGAAGGACGGCTTTCACACACACTTATCTCTCAGAACTGAGCATGTGGAGAGACGTTCGTTCATCTAGCACAAAGGGAACGGGTTGCAAGTGAAACTTTTACTCTGGTTTCTCAGTCTGATTCCTAGTGCCGTTTTGAAGTTCCTGAAATTTTCACTGTAAAACCGTGGTGGAGCTAGTACCTCCCCATATATATGTATGGATTGGTGTTTGCAAATGAAAAGAAACTTTGTGTTCCCAACAAGCTAGGTGAAGGACGGCTTTCACACACACTTATCTCTCAGAACTGAGCATGTGAAGAGACGTTCGTTCATCTATCACAAAGGGAACGTTTTGCAGGGGAAACTTTTACTCTGGTTTCTCAGTCTGTTTCCTTGTGACCAGTTTGAAGTTCCTGCAGTTTTCACTGTAAAACCGAGTTGGAGCTTGTACCTCTTCATATATATGTATGCAGTGGAGTGTGCAACTCAAAGAAAACTTTGTGTTCCGAACAAGCTAGCTGAAGGACGGCTTTCACACACATTTATCTCTCAGAACTGAGCATGTGAAGACACGTTCGTTTATCTAACACAAAGGGAACATTTTGCAGGTTAAACTTTACTCTGGATTCTCAGTCTGTTTCCTAGTGCCGGTTTGAAGCTCCTGCAGTTTTCACTGTAAAACCGAGTTGGAGCTAGTACCTCCCATTTATATGTATGGAGTGGTGATTGAATCTGAAAAGAAACTTTGTGTTCCCAACAAGCTAGGTGAAGGTTGGCTTTCACACACACGTATCTCTCAGAACTGAGCATGTGGAGAGACGTTCGTTTCATCTAGCAAAAAGGAACGGGTTGCAGGGGAATCTTTTACTCCGGTTTCTCAGTCTGTTTCCTAGTGCTGGTTTGAAGTTCCTGCAGTTTACAGTGTAAAACCGAGTTGGAGCTAGTACCTCCCCATATATATGTATAGATTGGAGTTTGCAACTGAAAAGAAACTTTGTGTTCCCAACTAGCAGGTTGAAGGACGGCTTTCACACACACTTATCTCTCAGAACTGAGCATGTGGAGAGACGTTCGTTCATCTAGCACAAAGGGAACTGGTTGTAGGGAAAACTTTACTCTGGTTTCTCAGTCTGTTTCCTAGTGCCGGTTTGAAATTCCTGCAGTTTTCACTGTAAAACCGAGTTGAAGCTAGTACCTCCCCATATACATGTATGGATTGGAGTTTGCAACTGAAAAGAAACTTTGTGTTCCCAACAAGCTAGATGAAGGACGGCTTTCACACACAATTATCTCTCAGAACTGAGCATGTGGAGAGACGTTCGTTCATCTAGCACATAGGGAACGGTTTGCAGGAGAAACTAATACTCTGGTTTCTCAGTCTGTTTCCTAGTGCCGGTTTTTGAAGTTCCTGCAGT
>NW_022588488.1:0-13914 GCF_009834535.1 Camelus ferus | reverse complement strand
ACTTTGTGTTCCCAACAAGCTAGGTGAATACGGCTTTTATACACAATTATCTTCTCAGAACTGAGAGTGGAGAGACGTTCGTTCATCTAGCACAAACAGAACGGGTTGCATTGGAATTTTACTCTGGTTTCTCAGTCTGTTTCCTATGCCGTTTTTTGATGTTCCTGCAGTTTTCAACTGTAAAATCGAGTTGGAGTAGTACCTCGCCTTTAGATATGATATGGAGTAAGTTTGCTAGTGAAAGAAACTTGTGTTCCCAACCAAGATAGGTGAAGCACGGCTTTCACACACACTTACTCTCAGATCTGACATGTTGGAGACGTTCGTTCATCTAGCACAAACGGAACGGGTTGCAGTGAGAAACTTTTACATCGGTTTCTCAGTCTGTTTCCTAGTGGCCGGTTTGAAGTTCCTGCAGTTTTCACTTCAAAACCGAGTTGAGCTAGAACCTCCCCATATATAACGTATGGAATGGATTTTGCAACTAAAAAGAAACTTTGTGTTCCAAACAAGCTAGGTGAAGGACGGCTTTGACACACACATATCTCTGAGAACTGAGCATGTGGAGAGACGTTCGTTCATCTAGCACAAAAGGGACGGTTTGCAGGGAAACTTTTTCTCTGGATTCTCTCAGTCTGTTTCCTACTGCCGGTTTGAAGTTCATGCAGTTTTCACTGTAAACCGAGTTGTGAGCTCGTACCTCCCCATATATATGTATGAAATGGAGTTGGCAACTGAAAAGAAACTTTGTGTTCCCAACAAGCTATCTGAAGGACGGCTTTAACACACATGTATCTCGCAGAACTGGCATGTAGAGGCGTTCGTTCATCTAGCACAAAGGAACGAGTTGCAGGAGAAAATATTACTCTGGTTTTCTGTCTGTTTCCTAGTGCCGGTTTGATGTTCCTGCAGTTTTCACTGTAAAACCGAGTTGGACTAGTACCTCCCATTATATATGTATGGATTTTAGTTGCAAGTGAAAAGAAACTTTGTGTTCCCAACAAGCTAGGTGAGGACGGCTTTCACACACTATCTCTCAGAACTGAGCATGTGGAGGAACTTCGTTCATCTAGCACAAAGGGAACGGGTTGCAGGAGAACTTTTACTCTGGTTTCTCAGTCTGTTTCCTAGTGCCGGTTTGAAGTTCCTGCAGTTTTGACAGTAAAACCGAGTTGGAGCTCGTACCTCCCCATATACATGTAAGGAGTGGAGTTGGCAACTGAAAAGAAACTTTGTGTTCCCTACAAGCTACTTGAAGGACGGCTTTCACACACACATATCTCTCAGAACTGAGCATGTGGAGAGACGTTCCTTCATCTAGCACAAAGGAACGGGTTTCAGGAGAAACTTTTACTCTGGTTTCTCAGTCTGTTTCCTACTGCCGGTTTGAAGTTCCTGCAATTTTCTCTGTAAAACCTAGTTGGAGCTGTACCTCCCCATATATATGTATGGAGTGGAGTTTGCACTGAAAAGAAACTTTGTGTTCCAACAAGCTAGGTGAGGAACGCTTTCACAACACATTCTCTCTCTCTCGATTCTGAGCTTGTGGAGACTTTCGTTCATCTAGCATAAAAGGAAAGGGTTGCAGGAGAAAATTTTACTCTGGTTTCTCAGTCTGTTTTCTAGTGCCGGTTTGAAGTTCCTGCATTTTTCACTGTAAATGGATTTGGAGCTAGTACCTCCCCATATAATGTATGGAGTGGAGTTTCACTGAAAAGAAACATTGTGTTCCCAACAAGCTAGGTGAAGTACGGCTTTCACACGCACTTATCTCTCAGAACTGAACATGTGGAGAGACGTTCGTTCATCTAGCACAAGGGAACGGGTTGCAGTTGCAACTTTTACTCTGGTTTTCCTCAGTCTGTTTCCTAGTGCCGCTATGAATTTCCTGCAGTTTTCACTGTAAAACCTAGTTGGAGCTAGTACCTCCCCATCCCATAATATGTAGGAGTATGGATGAATTTGCAAGTGAAAAGAAACTTTGTGTTCTCAACAAGCTATGTGAAGGACTGCTTTCACACACACTTATCTCTCAGAAATGAGCATGTGGAGAGCGTTCGTTCATCTAGCACAAAGGGAACGGGTTGCAGGAGAAACTTTTATTCTGGTTTCTAGTCTGTTTCCTTCTGCCGTTTGAAGTTCTTGCATTTTTCACTGTAAAACCGAGTTGGAGCTAGTACCTCCCTATATATATTGTATGGAGTAAGTTTCCTAATGAAAAGAAAACTTGTGTTCCCAACCAGCTACGAAGGACGGCTTTCACAACACACTTATCTCTCAGAACTGAGCATGTGGAGAGACGTTCCTTCATCTAGCACAAGGGAACGCGTTTGTAGGAGAACTTTTACTCTGGTTTCTCAGTTTGTTTTCCTACTGCGGTTTGAAGTTCCTGCAGTTTTTCACCCTGTAAAACCGAGTTTAGCTTGTACTTCCCCATATATATGTATGGAATGGAGTTTGCAACTGAAAAGAAACTTTTGTGTTCCCAACAAGCTAGGTGAAGGACGCTTTAAAACACCCATGTATCTCTCAGAACTGAACATGTGGAGAGGCGTTCGTTCATCTAGCACAAAGGGAACGGGTTGCAGAGAAACTTTTACTCTGGTTTCTCAGTCTGTTTCTACTGCCGGTGTTGAAGTTCCTGCAGTTTCACTGTAAAAACCGAGTTAGAGCTTGTACCTCCCCATATATATGTATGGAATGGATTTTGCAACTGAAAAGAAACTTTGTTTTCCAAACAAGCTAGGTGAAGGACGGCTTTGACACACACATATCTCTCAGAACTGAGCATGTTGAGAGACGTTCGTTCATCTATCACAAAGGGGACGGGTTGCAGGGAAAACTTTTACTCTGGTTTCTCAGTCTGTTTCCTACTGCCGGTTTGAAGTTCCTGCAGTTTTCACTGTAAAATCGTGTTGGACTTGTACCTCCCCATATATGTATGAGTGGAGTTTGCAAGTGAAAAGAAACTTTGTTTCCAACAAGCTAGGTGAGGACGGCTTCACACACACCTTTATCCTCAGAACTCAGCATGTAGAGAGACGTTCGTTCATCTAGCACAAAGGGAACGGGTGCAGGAGAAACTTTTACTCTGGTTTTCTCAGTCTGTTTCCTAGCGCCTGTTGATGTTCCTGAAGTTTTCACTGTAAAACCGAGTTGGAGCTAGTACCTCCATTATATATATGGAGTGTAGTTTGCAATGAAAGGAACTTTGTGTCCCAACAAGCTAGGTGAAGGACGGCTTTCACACACACTTCTCTCTCAGAACTGAGCATGTGAGAGACGTTGTTCATCTAGCACAAAGGGAACTTGTTGTAGGAGAAACTTTTACTATGGTTTTTCAGTGTGTTTCCTAGTGCCGGTTTTGATGTTCCTGCAGTTTCACTGTAAAAACAGAGTTGGAGCTAGTACCACCACATAATATGTATGAAGTGGAGTTAGCAACTGAAAGGAAACTTTGTGTTTTTCCCAACAAGCTAGGTGAAGGACGGCTTTAAACACACACTTTTTTCTCAGAACTGAGCATGTGAGAGACGTTCGTTCACCTAGCACAAGGGAACGGGTTGCAAGGGAAACTTTTACTCTGGTTTCTCAGTCGTTTCCTAGTGCCGGTTTGAAGTTCCTGCAGTTTTCACTGTAAACCGATTTAGAGCTAGTACCCCTCCCCATATATATGTATGGAGTGAATTTGCAATTGAAAGAAACTGTATTCCCAACAACTCGGTGAAGGACGGCTTTCATACACCACTTATCTCTCAGAACTGAGCATGTGGAGAGACGTTCGTTCATCTAGCACAAAGGGAACGGGTTGCAGGGAGAAACTTTTACTCTGGTTTCTCAGTCTTTTTCCTAGTGCCGGTTTGAAGTTCCTGCAGGTTTTCACTACGTAAACCGAGTTGGATTCTAGTACCTCCCATATATATGTATGGAGTGGAGTTTGCAAGTTAAAAGGAACTTTGTGTTCCCAACAAGCTAGGTGAAGGACGGCTTTCACACACACTTATCCTCTCAGAACTGAGCATGTGGAGAGACGTTCGTTCATCTAGCACAAAGGGAACGGGTTGCAGGAGAAACTTTTACTCTGGTTTCTCAGTCTGTTTCCTAGTGCCTGTTTGAAGTTCCTGAAGTTTTCACTGTAAAACTCGAGTTGGGAGCTAGTACAACCCCTTATATATTATATGGAGTGGAGTTTGCAACTGATAAGGAAACTTTGTGTTCCCAACAAGCTAGGTGAAGGACGGCTTCACACACACTTATCTCTCAGAACTGAGCATGTGGAGAGACGTCCGTTCATCTAGCACAAAGGGAACGGGGTGCAGGAGAAACTTTTACTCTGATTTCTCATTCTGTTTCCTAGTGCGGTTTGAAGTTCCCTGCAGTTTTCACTGTAAAACCGAGTTGGAGCTATTACATCCCCATATATATGTATGGATTGTAGTTGCAACTGAAAGAAACTTTGTGTTAGCAACAAGCTAGGTGAAGGACGGCTTTCACACACACTTATCTCTCAGAAATGAGCATGTGGAGAGACGTTCGTTCATCTATCACAAAGGGAACGGGTTGCAGGAGTAACTTTTACTTTGGTTTCTCAGTCTGTTTCCTACTGCCGGTTTGAAGTTACTGCAGTTTTCACTGTAAAATCGAGTTGGAGCTAGTACTTCCCCATATATATATATGGAATGTAGTTTGCAACTTAAAAGAAACTTTTTGTTCCCAACAAGCTACTTGAAGGAAGGCTTTCACACACACATATCTCTCAGAAATGGGCATGAGGAGAGACGTTCGTTCATATAGCACAAATGGAATACGTTGCAGGAGAAACTTTACTCTGGTTTCTCAGTTTGTTTCCTACTGCCGGTTTGAAGTTCCCTGCAGTTTTCACTGTAAAACAGAGTTGGAGCTAGTACCTCCCCATATATATGTATGGAGTGGATTTTGCTAGTGAAAAGAAACTTTGTAGTTCCCAACAAGCTAGGTGAAGGACGGCTTTAACACACATTATCTCTCAAAAATGAGCCTGTGGAGAGGCGTTCCTTCATGTAAAAAAGGGAACTGTTTGCAAGTAGAACTTTTCTCTGGTTCTCAGTTGTTTCCTAGTGCCGGATTGAAGTTCCTGCATTTTTCACTATGAAAAACCGAGTTGGAGCTCGAACCTAACCATTACATATATATGGAGTGGAATTTGCAAGTGAAAAGAAACTTTGTGTTCCCAAAAAGCTAGGTGAAGGACGGCTTTCACACACACTTATCTCTCAGAACTGAGCATGTGGAGAGACGTACGTTCATCTAGCACAAAGGGAACGGTTTGCAGAAGAAGGTTTTACTCTGGTTTCTCAGTCTGTTTCCTAGTGCCGGTTTGAAGTTCCTGCAGTTTTCACAGTAAAACCGAGTTGGTACTCGTACCTCCCCATATATATGTAGAAGTGAATTTGCAACTGACAGAACTTTGGGTTCCCAACAAGCTATGTGAAGGACGGCTTTCATACATACTACATCTCTCAGAACTGAGCATGTGGAGAGACGTTCGTTCAATTAGCACAAAGGGAACGTGTTGCAGGAGAAACTTTTTCTCTGGTTTCCTCAGTCTGTTCCTAGTTGCCGTTTTCAAGTTCCTGAGTTATCAATGTAAAACCGAGATGAAGGTAATAGCACCCATATATATGTGTGGAGTGGAGTTTGCAACTGAAAGAAACTTTGTGTTCCCAACAAGCTAGGTGAAGGACGGCTTCACCACACACACTTATCTCTCAGAACTGAGCATGTGGAGAGAAGTTCGTCACTAGCACAAAGAACGTGTTGCAGGAGAATATTTTTACTCTGGTTTCTCAGTGTGTTTCCTAGTGCCGGATTGAAGTTCCTGCATTTTCACTATGAAACCGAGTTGGAGCTCGAACCTAACCATACATATATATGGAGTGGAATTTGCAAGTGAAAAGAAACTTGTGTTCCCAAAAAGCTAGGTGAAGGACGGCTTTCACACACACTTCTCTCTCAGAACTGAGCATGTGGAGAGACGTTTGTTCATCTAGCACAAAGGGAACTTGTTGTAGGAGAAACTTTTACTATGGTTTTTCAGTGTGTTTCCTAGTGCCGGTTTGATGTTCCTGCAGTTTTCACTGTAAAACAGAGTTGGAGCTAGTACCACCACATATATATGTATGAAGTGGAGTTAGCAACTGAAAGGAAACTTTGTGTTCCCAACAAGCTAGGTGAAGGACGGCTTTAACACACACTTTTTTCTCAGAACTGAGCATGTTGAGAGACGTTCGTTCACCTAGCACAAAGGGAACGGGTTGCAAGGGAAACTTTTACTCTGGTTTCTCAGTCTGTTTCCTAGTGCCGGTTTGAAGTTCCTGCAGTTTTCACTGTAAAACCGATTTAGAGCTAGTACCTCCCCATATATATGTATGGAGTGGAATTTGCAATGGAAAAGAAACTGTATTCCCAACAAGCTAGGTGAAGGACGGCTTTCATACACACTTATCTCTCAGAACTGAGCATGTGGAGAGACGTTCGTTCATCTAGCACAAAGGGAACGGGTTGCAGGGGAAAATTTTACTCTGGTTTCTCAGTCTTTTTCCTAGTGCCGGTTTGAAGTTCCTGCGGTTTTCACTACAAAACCGAGTTGGATTTAGTACCTCCCATTATATATGTATGGAGTGGAGTTTGCAAGTTAAAAGGAACTTTGTGTTCCCAACAAGCTAGGTGAAGGACGGCTTTCACACACACTTATCTCTCAGAACTGAGCATGTGGAGAGAAGTTCGTTCATCTAGCACAAAGGGAACGGGTTGCAGGAGAAACTTTTACTCTGGTTTCTCAGTCTGTTTCCTAGTGCCTGTTTGAAGTTCCTGAAGTTTTCACTGTAAAATCGATTTGGAGCTAGTACAACCCCATATATTTATATGGAGTGGAGTTTGCAACTGATAAGAAACTTTGTGTTCCCAACAAGCTAGGTGAAGACGGCTTCACACACACTTATGTCTCAGAACTGAGCATGTTGAGAGACGTCCGTTCATCTAGCACAAAGGGAACGGGTTGCAGGAGAAATTTTTACTCTGATTTCTCATTCTGTTTCCTAGTGCCGGTTTGAAGTTCCTGCAGTTTTCACTGTAAAATCGAGTTGGAGCTATTACCTCCCTTTATATATGTATGGATTGTAGTTTGCAAGTGAAAAGAAACTTTGTGTTAGCAACAAGCTAGGTGAAGGACGGCTTTCACACACACTTATCTCTCAGAAATGAGCATGTGGAGAGACGTTCGTTCATCTATCACAAAGGGAACGGGTTGCAGGAGTAACTTTTACTTTGGTTTCTCAGTCTGTTTCCTACTGCCGGTTTGAAGTTACCTGCAGTTTTCACTGTAAAATCGAGTTGGAGCTAGTACCTCCCCATATATATGATATGGAAGTGTAGTTTGCAATTGAAAAGAAACTTTTGTTCCCAACAAGCTAGCTTGAAGGAACGGCTTTCACACACACATTATCTCTCAGAACTGAGATGATGGAGAGACGTTCGTTCATATAGCACAAATGGAACGGTTGCAGGAGAACTTTTACTCTGGTTCTCAGTTTTTTTCCTACGTGCCGGTTTGAAGTTCCTGCAGTTTTCACTTTAAAAACAGAGTTGGAGCTAGTACCTCCCCATTATATATGTATGGAGTGGATTTTGCATAGTGAAAGAACTTTGTGTTCCCAACAAGCTAGGTGAAGGACGGCTTTCACACAACAGTTATCTCTCAAAACTGAGCATGTGGAGAGGACGTTCATTCATGCTAGCACAATAGGGAACGGTTTGCAGGAGAAACTTTTCTCTGGTTTCTCAGTCTGTTTCCTAGTGCCGGTTTGAAGTTCCTGCATTTTTCAATGAAAACCGAGTTGGAGCTCGTACCTAACCATTAATATATATGGAGTGGAAGTTTGCAAGTGAAAAGAAACTTTGTGTTCCCAACAAGCTAGGTGAAGGACGGCTTTCACACACACTTATCTCTCAGAACTGAGCATGTGGAGAGAAGTATCGTTCATCTAGCACAAAAGGGAACGGGTTGCAGGAAGAAGGCTTTTACTCTGGTTTCTCAGTCTGTTTCCTAGTGCAGGTTTGAAGTTCCTGCAGTTTTCACATGTAAAACCGAGTTGGTAGCTCGTACCTCCCCATATATATGTAGAGAGTGGAATTTGCAAACTGAAAAGAATCTTTGTGTTCCCAACAAGCTATGTGAAGGACGGCTTCATACACTACACTTAGTCTCTCAGAACTGAGCATGTGGGAGAGACGTTCGTTCAATTAGCACAAAGGGAAACGGTGTTGCAGGAGAAACTTTTACTCTGGTTTCTCAGTCTGTTTCCTAGTGCCGGTTTGAAGTTCCTGCAGTTTATCACTAGTAAAACCGAGATTGGAGCTAGTAGCACCCCATATATATGTATGGAGTGGAGTTTGCAACTGAAAAGAAACTTTGTGTTCCCAACAAGCTAGGTGAAGGACGGCTTCACACACACATTATCTCTCAGAACTGAGCATGTGGAGAGACGTTCGTTCAATCTAGCACAAAGGAACGGTTGCAGGAGAACTATTTACTCTGGTTTCTCAGTTTGTTTCCTAGTGCCGGTTTAAGTTCCTGCAGTTTTCACTGTAGAAACCGAGTTGGAGCTCGTACCTCACCATAATATATGTATGGAGTGGATTTTGCAAGTGGAAAAGAAACTTGTGTTCCCAACAAGCTAGGTGAAGGACGGCTTTCACACACACTTATCTCTCAGAACTGAGCATGTGGAGAGACGTTACGTTCATCTAGCACAAAGGGAACGGTTTGCAGAAGAATGTTTTACTCTGGTTTCTCAGTCTGTTTCCTAGTGCCGGTTTGAAGTTCCTGCAGTTTTCACAGTAAAACCGAGTTGGTACTCGTACCTCCCCATATATATGTAGAAGTGGAATTTGCAACTGAAAAGAATCTTTGGGTTCCCAACAAGCTATGTGAAGGACGGCTTTCATACATACTTATCTCTCAGAACTGAGCATGTGGAGAGACGTTCGTTCAATTAGCACAAAGGGAACGTGTTGCAGGAGAAACTTTTTCTCTGGTTTCTCAGTCTGTTTCCTAGTGCCGGTTTCAAGTTCCTGAGTTATCAATGTAAAACCGAGATGAAGGTAATAGCACCCCATATATATGTGTGGAGTGGAGGTTTGCAACTGAAAAGAAACTTGTGTTCCCAACAAGCTAGGTGAAGGACGGCTTCACACACACTTATCTCTCAGAACTGAGCATGTGGAGAGACGTTCGTTCAACTAGCACAAAAGGAACGTGTTGCAGGAGAATATTTTACTCTGGTTTCTCAGTCTGTTTCTTAGTGCCGGTTTGAAGTTCCTGCAGTTTTCACAGTAAAACCGAGTTGGTACTCGTACCTCCCCATATATATGTAGAAGTGGAATTTGCAACTGAAAAGAATCTTTGGGTTCCCAAGAAGCTAGTGAAGGACGGCTTTCACACACACTTATCTCTCAGAACTGAGCATGTGGAGAGACGTTCGTTCATCTAGCACAAAGGGAACGGGTTGCAGGAGAAAATTTTACTCTGGTTTCTCAGTCTGTTTCCTAGTGCCGGTTTGAAGTTCCTGCAGTTTTCACTGTAAATCCTAGTTGGATCTCGTACCTCCCCATATATATGTAAGGAGTGAAGTTTGCAACTGAAAATAATCTTTGTGTTTCCAACAAGCTATGTGAAGGACGGCTTTCATACATACTTATCTCTCAGAACTGAGCATGTGGAGAGACGTTCGTTCATTTAGCACAAAGGGAACGGGTTGCAGGAGAAACTTTTTCTCTGGTTTCTCAGTCTGTTTCCTAGTGCCGGTTTCAAGTTCCTGAGTTATCAATGTAAAACCGAGATGAAGGTAATAGCACCCCATATATATGTGTGGAGTGGAGTTTGCAACTGAAAAGAAACTTTGTGTTCCCAACAAGCTAGGTGATGGTCGGCTTTCACACACACTTATCTCTCAGAACTGAGCATGTGGAGAGACCTTCGTTCATCTAGCATAAAGGGAACGATTTGCAGACGAATGTTTTACTCTGGTTTCTCAGTCTGTTTCCTAGTGCCGGTTTGAAATTCTTGCAGTTTTCACTCTAAAACCGAGTTGGAACTCGTACCTCCCCATATATATATGGATTGGAGTTTGCAACTGAAAAGAATCTTTGTGTTCCCAACAAGCTAGGTGAAGGACGGCTTTCACACACACTTATCTCTCAGAACTGAGCGTGTGGAGAGACGTTCGTTCATCTAGCACAAACGAAAGTGTTGCAGGAGAAACTATTACTCAGGTATCTCAGTCTGTTTCCTAGTGCCGGTTTGAAGTTCCTGCAGTTTTCACTGTAAAACATTGTTGGAGCTCGGACCTCCCCATATATATGTATGGAGTGGAATTTGCAAGTGAAAAGAAACTTTGTGTTCCCAACAAGCTAGGTGAAGGACGGCTTTCACACACGCTTATCTCTCAGAACTGAGCATGTGGAGAGAGGTTCGTTCATCTAGCACAAAGGAACGGGTTGCAGTTGAAACTTTTACTCTGGTTTCTCAGTCTGTTTCCTAGTGACGGTTTGAAGTCACTGCAGTTTTCACTGTAAAACCGAGATGGAGCTAGTTCTCCCCATATATATGTATGGAGTGGAGTTTGCAAGTGAAAAGAAACTTTCTGTTCTCAACAAGCTAGGTGAAGCACGGCTTTCACACACACGTATTTCTCAGAAATGAGCATGTGGAGAGACGTTCGTTCAGCTAGCACAAATGGAAAAGTTTGCAGGAGAAATTTTAGTGTGGTTTCTCAGTCTGTTTCCTAGTGCCGTTTTGAAGTTCCTGCAGTTTTCACTGTAAAACCGAGTTGGAGTTCGTACCTCCCAATATATTTGTATGGAGTGGAGTTTGAAAGGGAAAAAAACTTTGTGTTCCCAACAAGCTACGTGAATGACGGCATTCACTCACAGTTATCTCTCAGAACTAAGCGTGTGGAGAGACGTTCGTTCAACTAGCACAAATGGAAAGTTTTGCAGGAGAAAATATTTCTCTAGTTTCTCAGTCTGTTTCCTAGTGCCGGTTTCAAGTTCCTGAGTTATCAATGTAAAACCGAGATGAAGATAGAAGCACCCCATATATATGTGTGGAGTGGAGTTTGCAACTGAATAGAAACTTGGTGTTCCCAACAAGCTAGGTGAAGGACGGCTTTCACACACACTTACCTCTAAGAACTGAGCATGTGGAGAGACGTTCGTTCATCTAGCACAAAGGGAAAGGGTTGCAGGAGAAAATTTTACTCTGGTATCTCAGTCTGTTTTCTAGTGCCGGTTTGAAGTTCCTGCAGTTTTCACTGTAAACAGAGTTGGAGCTAGTACCTCCCCATATATATGTATGGAGTGGAGTTTGCAACTGAAAAGAAACTTTGTGTTCCCAACAAGCTAGGTGAAATACGGCTTCCACACACACTTATCTCTCAGAACTGAGCATGTGGAGAGACATTCGTTCATCTAGCAAAAATGGAACGGTTTGCAGGAGAAACTTTTCTCTGGATTCTCAGTCTGTTTCCTAGTGCCTGGTTGAAGTTCCTGCAGTTTTCACTGTAAAACCTAGTTGGAGCTAGTACCTCCCCATATATATGTATGGAGTGGAATTTGCAAGTGAAAAAGAAACTTTGTGTTTCAAACAAGCTAGGTGAAGGACGGCTTTCACACACAATTATCTCTCAGAACTGAGCAAGTGGAGAGACCTTCGTTCATCTAGGCACAAAGGGAACGGGTTGCAGGGGAAAAATTTTACTCTGGTTTCTCAGTCTGTTTCCTAGAGGCCGGTTTGAAGTTCCTGCAGTTTTCACTATAAAACGTAGTTGGAGCTCGTACCTCCCCATATATATGTATGGAGTGGAGTTGGCACCTGAAAGGGAACTTTGTGTTCCCAAGAAGCTAGGTGAAGGACGGATTTCACACAAACTTATCACTCAGAACTGAGCATGTGGAGTGACGTTCGTTCATCTAGCACAAAGTGAAAGGTTGTAGGAGAAACTTTTACTCTGGTTTCTCAGTCTGTTTCCTAGTGCCGGTTTGAAGTTCCTGGCAGTTTTCACTGTAAAAAAGGGTTGGAGCTAGAACCTCCCCATATATATGTATGGAGTGGAGTTTGCAAGCTGAAAAGAACACTTTGTGTTCCCAACAAGCTAGGTGAAGACGGCTTTCACACCACACTATCTCCAGAACTGAGCATGTGGAGAGGACGTTCGTTTCATCTAGCACAAATGGAACGGTTGCAGGAGAAACTTTTACTCTTGGTTTCTCAGTCTGTTTCCTAGTGCCGGTTTGAAGTTCCTGCAGTTTGCAGCTGTAAAACGAGTTGGAGCTAGTACCTCCCCATATATATGTATGGAGTGGAGTTTGCAACTGAAAAGAAACTTTGTGTTCCCAACAAGCTAGGTGAAGGACGGCTTTCACACACACATTATCTCTCAGAACTGAGCACGTGGAGAGACGTTCGTTCATCTAGCACAAATGGAACGGGTTGCAGGAGAAACTTTTTACTCTGGTTTCTCAGTCTGTTTCCTACTGCCGGTTTGAAGTTCCTGCAATTTTCACTGTAAAACCGAAGTTGAGCTTCGTAACCTCCCCATATATATGTATGGAATTGGAGTTGCACACCTGAAAAGAAACCTTTGTGTTCCCAACAAGCTAAGTCTGAAGACGCGCTTTAACACACGACTTCCTCTCCGAATCTGAGCTTGTGGAGAGGACTTTCGTTCATCTAGCATAAAGGAACGGGTTGCCAGTAGAAACTTTTTACTCTGGTTTTCTCAGTCTGTTTTCCTAGTGCCGCGTTTGTAATTTCCTGCCGTTTTCACTGTCAAACCGTGATTTGGAGCTTAGTACCTCCCCATATATATGTATGGAGTGGAGTTTGCAACTGAAAAGAAACATTGTGTTCCCAACAAGACTAGGTGTAAGAACGGCTTTTCACCACACACTTATCTCTCAGAACTGAGCATGTGGAGAGACGTTCGTTCATCTAGCACAAAGGGAAAGGTTGCAGGGAAACTTTTACTCTGGTTTCTCAGTCTGTTTCCTAGTGCCGGTTTGAATGTTCCTGCAGTTTTCACTGTTAAAAACTAGTTGGAGCTAGTACCACTCCCATAATATGTATGGAGTGGAATTGCAAGTGAAAAGAAACTTTGTGTTCTCAAAGCTAGGTGAAGGACTGCTTTCACAACACTTATCTCTCAGAACTGAGCATGTGGAGACGTTCGTTCATCTACACAAAGGGAACGGGTTGCAGGAGAAACTTTTATTCTGGTTTCTCAGTCTGTTTCCTTCTGCCGTTTTGAAGTTCTTGCATTTTTCACTGTAAAACCGAGTTGGAGCTAGTACCTCCCTATATATATGTATGGAGTAAGTTTCCTAATGAAAAGAAACTTTGTGTTCCCAACCAGCTAGCTGAAGGACGGCTTTCACACACACTTATCTCTCAGAACTGAGCAAGTGGAGAGACTTTCGTTCATCTAGCATAAAAGGAAAGGGTTGCAGGAGAAAATTTTACTCTGGTTTCTCAGTCTGTTTTCTAGTGCCGGTTTGAAGTTCCTGCAGTTTTCACTGTAAATATGATTTGGAGCTAGTACCTCCCCATATATATGTATGGAGTGGAGTTTGCAACTGAAAAGAAACATTGTGTTCCCAACAAGCTAGGTGAAGTACGGCTTTCACACGCACTTATCTCTCAGAACTGAACATGTGGAGAGACGTTCGTTCATCTAGCACAAAGGGAACGGGTTGCAGTTGCAACTTTTACTCTGGTTTCTCAGTCTGTTTCCTAGTGCCGGTATGAATTTCCTGCAGTTTTCACTGTAAAACCTAGTTGGAGCTAGTACCCTCCCCATAAATATGTATGGAGTGGAA
>NW_022588487.1:0-13914 GCF_009834535.1 Camelus ferus | reverse complement strand
CGGAGAAACTTTTACTCTGGTATCTCAGTCTTTTCCTAGTGCCGGTTTGAAGTTCTGCAGTAGTTTCACTGTAAAACCGAGATGGAGTAAGTAAACCTCCCTTATATATGTATGGAGTGGAGTTTGCAACTGAAAAGAAACTTGTGTTCCCAACAAGCTAGGTGAAAGAGGGCTTTCACACACACTTAACTCTCCAGAACGAGCATGTGGAGAGACTTTCGTTCATATAGCACAAATGGAACGGTTTGCAGGAGAAACTTTTACTCTGGTTTCTCAGTCTGTTTCCTAGTGCCGGTTTTGAAGTTCCTGCAGTTTGCACTGTAAAACCGAGCTGGAGCTCGTTCTTCCCCATATATATGTATGGAGTGGAGTTTGCAACTGAAAAGAAACTTTGTTTTCCCAACGAGCTAGGTGAGGACGGCTTTCACACACACTTATCTCTCAGAACTGAGCATGTGGAAGAAACGTTCGTCATCTAGCACAAGGGAACGGGTTGCAGGAGAAACTTTTACTCTGGATCTCAGTCTTTTTCCTAGTGCCGGTTTTAAGTTTCCTGCAGTTTTCACTGTAAAACTGAGGTGGAGCTAGTACCTCCCCATATATGTATGGAGTGAGTTTTGAGTGAAAAGAAACTTTGTGTTCTCAACAAGTTATGTGAAGGACGGCTTTCACAAAAACACTTATCTCTCAGAACTGAGCAGTGGAGAGATGTTCGTTCATCTAGGACAAAAGCGACGGTTTGCCGGAGAAAGAAACTTTACTTGGTTCTCAGTTGTTTCCTGTGCCGGTTTGATGAAGTTCCTGCAGTTGCACTGTAAAACCGAGTAGTTGGAGCTAGTACATACCCATATATATGTATGGAGTGGATGTGCAAGAGAAAAGAACTTTGAAGTTAAAAAACAAGCTCGGTGAAGGACGGCTTCACACCCACTTTACTATCAGAATCTGAGCATGTGGAGAAGAGACGTTCGTTCATCTAGCACAAAGGGAACGGTTGGGGGCAGGAGAAAATTACTCAGGTTTCTTCAGTCTGTTCCTTAGTGCCGGTGAAGTCCGCAGTTTCACTGTAAAACTTGTTGGAGATCGTACCTCCCCATATATATGTATGGAGTGGATTTTGCAAGTGAAAAGAAACTTTGTGTTCCCAACAAGCTAGGTGAAGGACGGCTTTTCCACACCCACCTTTCTCTCAGAATCTTAGCATGTGGAGAGACGCCGTCATCTAGCACCAAAGGGAACGGTTTGAATGAAGAACTTTTTTACTCAGTTTTCTCAGTCTTTTCCTAGTTGCCGGTTTGCATTACTGCAGTTTTCAATGTAAAACCGAGTTGGAACTAGTACCTCCCCATATATATGTATGGAGTGGTGTTGCAACTGAAAAGAAACTTTGTGTTCCCAACACGGCTAGGTGAAGGACGGCTTTCACACACACTTATCTCTCAGAACTGAGCATGTGGTGAGCTTTCCTTCATCTAGCACCCCCAAGGAACGGTTGCAGGAGGAACACTTTTACTCTGGTATCTCAGTTTGTTTCCTAGTGCCGGTTTGAAGATCCTTTTTGGGGGGGCCCCCCAGTTTGCACTGTGAAACTCGTGTTGAGCTAGTACATCCCCATATATATATATGGAGTTGAGTTTGCAAGCAAAAAGAAAATTTGAGTTAAAAACAAGCTAGGTGAAGACGGCTTTCACACACACTTATCTCAGAACTGAGCATGTGGAGAGACGTTCGTTCATCTAGCACAAAGGGAAAGGGTTGCAGGAGAAACTTTTACTCTGGTATCTCAGTCTTTTTCCTAGTGCCGGTTTTAATTTCCTGCAGTTTTCATTGTAAAACTGAGGTGGAGCTAGTACCTCCCCATATATGTATGGAGTGGAGTTTGTAAGTGAAAAGAAACTTTGTGTTCTCAACAAGTTATGTGAAGGACGGCTTTCACACACACTTATCTCTCAGAACTGAGCATGTGGAGAGATGTTCGTTCATCTAGGACAAAGTGAACGGTTTGCAGGAGAAACTTTACTCTGGTTTCTCAGTCTGTTTCCTAGTGCCGGTTTGAAGTTCCTGCAGTTTGCACTGTAAAACCGAGTTGGAGCTAGTACCTACCCATATATATGTATGGAGTGGAGTTTGCAAGCGAAAAGAAACTTTGAGTTAAAAACAAGCTAGGTGAAGGACGGCTTTCACACCCACTTTACTCTCAGAACTGAGCATGTGGAGAGACGTTCGTTCATCTAGCACAAAGGGAACGGGTTGCAGGAGAAACTTTTACTCAGGTTTCTCAGTCTGTTTCCTAGTGCCGGTTTGAATTTCCTGCAGTTTTCACTGTAAAATATTGTTGGAGATCGTACCTCCCCATATATATGTATGGAGTGGAGTTTGCAAGTGAAAAGAAACTTTGTGTTCCCAACAAGCTAGGTGAAGGACGGCTTTCACACCCACTTTTCTCTCAGAACTTAGCATGTGGAGAGACGTCCGTTCATCTAGCACAAAGGGAACGGTTTGAAGGAGAAACTTTTACTCAGTTTTCTCAGTCTTTTCCCTAGTGCCGGTTTGAATTTCCTGCAGTTTTCAATGTAAAACCGAGTTGGAACTAGTACCTCCCCATATATATGTATGGAGTGGTGTTTGCAACTGAAAAGAAACTTTGTGTTCCCAACAAGCTAGGTGAAGGACGGCTTTAACACACACTTATCTGTCAGAACTGAGCATGTGGTGAGACTTTCGTTCATCTAGCACAAAGGGAACGGGTTGCAGGAGAAACTTTTACTCTGGTATCTCAGTTTGTTTCCTAGTGCCGGTTTGAAGTTCCTGCAGTTTGCACTGTGAAACCGTGTTGGAGTTAGTACATCCCCATATATATATATGGAGTGGAGTTTGCAAGCAAAAAGAAAATTTGAGTTAAAAACAAGCTAGGTGAATACGGCTTTCACACCCACTTAACTCTCAGAACTGAGCATCTGGAGAGACGTTCGTTCATCTAGCACAAAGGAACGGGTTGCAGGAGAAACTTTTACTCTGGTTTCTCAGTGTGTTTCCTAGTGCCGGTTTGAAGTTCCTGCAGTTTTCAGTGTAAAACCGAGATGGAGCTAGTACCTCCCCATATATGTATGGAGTGGAGTTTGCAAGTGAAATGAAACATTGTGTTCCCAACAAGCTAGGTGAAGGACGGCTTCACACACACTTATCTCTCAGAACTGAGCATGTGGAGAGACGTTCGTTCATCTAGCTGAAAGGGAACAGGTTGCAGGAGAAATTTTACTCTGGTTTCTCAGTCTGTTTCCTAGTGCCGGTTTGAAATTCCTGCAGTTTTCACTGTAAAACATTGTTGGAAATCGTACCTACCCATATATATGTATGGAGTGGAATTTGCAAGTGAAAAGAAACTTTGTGTTCCCAACAAGCTAGGTGAAGGATGGCTTTCACACCCACTTATCTCTCAGAAATTAGCATGTGGAGAGACGTTCGTTCATCTAGCACAAAGGGAATAGGTGGCAGGGAAACTTTTACTCTGGTTTCTCAGTTTTTTTCCTAGTGCCGGTTTGAAATTCCTGCAGTTTTCACTGTAAAACATTGTTGGAGATCGTACCTCCCCATATATATGTATGGAGAGTAGTTTGCAAGTGAAAAGAAACTTTGTGTTCCCAACAAGCTAGGTGAAGGACGGCTTTCACACCCACTTTTCTCTCAGAACTTAGCATGTGGAGAGACGTCCGTTCATCTAGCACAAAGGGAACGGGTTGCAGGAGAAACTTTTACTCTGGTTTCTCAGTCTGTTTCCTAGTGCCGGTTTGAAGTTCCTGCAGTTTTCAATGTAAAACCGAGTTGGAACTAGTACCTCCCCATATATATGTATGGAGTGGTGTTTGCAACTGAAAGAAACTTTGTGTTCCCAACAAGCTAGGTGAAGGACGGCTTTCACACACACTTATCTCTCAGAACTGAGCATGTGGTGAGACGTTCGTTCATCTAGCACAAAGGGAACGCGTTGCAGGAGAAACTTTTACTCTGGTTTCTCAGTCTGTTTCCTAGTGCCGGTTTGAAGTTCCTGCAGTTTGCACTGTGAAACCGAGTTGGAGCTAGTACCTCCCCATATATATGTATGGAGTGGAGTTTGCAAGCAAAAAGAAACTTTGAGTTAAAAACAAGCTAGGTGAAGGACGGCTTTCACACCCACTTAACTCTCAGAACTGAGCATGTGGAGAGACGTTCGTTCGTCTAGCACAAAGGAACGGGTTGCAGGAGAAACTTTTACTCTGGTTTCTCAGTGTGTTTCCTAGTGCCGGTTTGAAGTTCCTGCAGTTTTCATTGTAAAACCGAGATGGAGCTAGTACCTTCCCATATATGTATGGAGTGGAGTTTGCAAGTGAAAAGAAATATTGTGTTCCCAACAAGCTAGGTTAAGGACAGCTTTCACACACACTTATCTCTCAGAACTGAGCATGTGGAGAGACGTTCGTTCATCTAGCTCAAAGGTAACAGGTTGCAGGAGAAATTTTTACTCTGGTTTCTCAGTCTGTTTCCTAGTGCCGGTTTGAAATTCCTGCAGTTTTCACTGTAAACATTGTTGGAGATCATACCTACCCATATATGTGTATGGAGTGGAATTTGCAAGTGAAAAGAAACTTTGTGTTCCCAACAAGCTAGGTGAAGGACGGCTTTCACACCCACTTATATCTCAGAAATTAGCATGTGGAGAGACGTTCGTTCATCTAGCAAAAAGGGAACGGGTTGCAGGGGCAACTATTACTCTGGTATCTCAGTCTTTTTCCTAGTGCCTGTTTGAAGTTTCTGCAGTTTTCAATGTAAAACCGAGTTGGAGCTAGTACCTCCCCATATATGTATGGAGTGGAGTTTGTAAGTGAAAAGAAACTTTGTGTTCCCAACAAGCTAGAGGAAGGACGGCTTTAACACCCACTTATCTCTCAGAACTGAGCATGTGGAGAGACGTTCGTTCATCTAGCACAAAGGGAACGGGTTGCAGGAGAAACTTTTACTCTGGTTTCTCAGTCTGTTTCCTAGTGCCGGTTTGAAATTCCTGCAGTTTTCACTGTAAAATATTGTTGGAGATCGTACCTCCCCATATATATGTATGGAGTGGAGTTTGCAAGTGAAAAGAATCTTTGTGTTCCCAACAAGATAGGTGAAGGACGGCTTTCACACCCAATTTTCTCTCAGAACTTAGCATGTGGAGAGACGTCCGTTCATCTAGCACAAAGGGAACGGGTTGCAGGAGAAACTTTTTCTCTGGTTTCTCAGTCTGTTTCCTAGTGCCGGTTTGAAGTTCCTGCAGTTTTCAATGTAAAAACGAGTTGGAGCTAGTACCTCCCCATATATATGTATGGAGTGGTGTTTGCAAGTGAAAAGAAACTTTGTGTTCCCAACAAGTTAGGTGAAGGACGGCTTTCACACACACTTATCTCTCAGAACTGAGCATGTGGAGAGACGTTCGTTCATCTAGCACAAAGGGAACGGTTTGCAGGAGAAACTTTTACTCTGGTTTCTCAGTCTGTTTCCTAGTGCCGGTTTGAAGTTCCTGCAGTTTTCACTGTAAAACCGAGTTGGAGCTAGTACCTCCCCATACATATGTATGGAGTGGAGTTTGCAAGCAAATAGAAACTTTGAGTTAAAAACAAGCTAGGTGAATGATGGCTTTCACACACAATTATCTCTCAGAACTGAGCATGTGGAGAGACGTTCGTTCATTTAGCATAAACGGAACGGGTTGCAGGAGAAATTTTACTCTAGTTTCTCAGTCTTTTTCCTAGTGCCGGTTTGAAGTTCCTGCAGTTTTCACTGTAAAACCGAGTTGGAGCTAGTACCTCCCCATATATATGTATGGTGTGGAGTTTGCAACTGAAAAGAAACATTGTGTTCCCAACAAGCTAGGTGAAGGACGGCTTTCACACACACTTATCTCTCAGAACTGAGCATGTGGAGAGACTGTTCGTTCATCTAGCACAAAGGGAACGGGTTGCAGGAGAAACTTTTACTCTGGTTTCTCAGTCTGTTTCCTCGTGCCAGTTTGAATTTCCTGCGCATTTCACTGCTAAACCGAGTTGGATCTAGTACCTAACCATATATATGTATGGAGTGGAGTTTGCAACTGAAAAGTAACTTTGTATTCCCAACAAGCTAGGTGAAGGAAGGCTTTCACACCCACTTATCTCTCAGAACTGAGCATGTGGAGAGACGTTCGTTCATTTAGCCAAAGGGAACGAGTTGCAGGAGAAACTTTTACTCTGGTATCTCAGTCTTTTTCCTAGTGCCGGTTTGAAGTTCTTGCAGTTTTCACTGTAAAACCGAGATGGAGTAAGTACCTCCCCTTATATATGTATGGAGTGGAGTTTGCAACTGAAAAGAAACTTTGTGTTCCCAACAAGCTAGGTGAAAGAGGGCTTTCACACACACTTAACTCTCAGAACTGAGCATGTGGAGAGACTTTCGTTCATCTAGCACAAATGGAACGGTTTGCAGGAGAAACTTTTACTCTGGTTTCTCAGTCTGTTTCCTAGTGCCGGTTTGAAGTTCCTGCAGTTTGCACTGTAAAACCGAGCTGGAGCTCGTTCTTCCCCATATATATGTATGGAGTGGAGTTTGCAACTGAAAAGAAACTTTGTTTCCCAACGAGCTAGGTGAAGGACGGCTTTCACACACACTTATCTCTCAGAACTGAGCATGTGGAGAAACGTTCGTTCATCTAGCACAAAGGGAACGGGTTGCAGGAGAAACTTTTACTCTGGTATCTCAGTCTTTTTCCTAGTGCCGGTTTTAAGTTCCTGCAGTTTTCACTGTAAAACTGAGGTGGAGCTAGTACCTCCCCATATATGTATGGAGTGGAGTTTGTAAGTGAAAAGAAACTTTGTGTTCTCAACAAGTTATGTGAAGGACGGCTTTCACACACACTTATCTCTCAGAACTGAGCATGTGGAGAGATGTTCGTTCATCTAGGACAAAGCGAACGGTTTGCCGGAGAAACTTTACTCTGGTTTCTCAGTCTGTTTCCTAGTGCCGGTTTGAAGTTCCTGCAGTTTGCACTGTAAACCGAGTTGGAGCTAGTACCTACCCATATATATGTATGGAGTGGAGTTTGCAAGCTGAAAAGAAACTTTGATGTTACAAACAAGCTAGGTGAAGGACGGCTTTCACACACACTTACTCTCAGAACTGAGCATGTGGAGAGACGTTCGTTCATCTAGCACAAAGGGAACGGGTTGCAGGAGAAACTTTACTCTGGTTTCTCAGTCTGTTTCCTAGTGCCGGTTTGAAGTTCCTGCAGTTTTCACTGTAAAACGATGTTGGAGATCGTACCTCCCCATATATATGTATGGAGTGGATTTTGCAAGTGAAAGAAACTTTGTGTTCCAAACAAGCTAGGTGAAGGACGGCTTTCACACCCACTTTTCTCTCAGAACTTAGCATGTGGAGAGACGCCGTTCATCTAGCACAAATTGAACGGTTTGAAGGAGAAACTTTTACTCAGTTTTCTCAGTCTTTTTCCTAGTGCCGGTTTGAATTTCCTGCAGTTTTCAATGTAAAACCGAGTTGGAACTAGTACCTCCCCATATATATGTATGGAGTGGTGTTTGCAACTGAAAAGAAACTTTGTGTTCCCAACAAGCTAGGTGAAGGACGGCTTTCACACACACTTATCTCTCAGAACTGAGCATGTGGTGAGACTTTCATTCATCTAGCACAAAGGGAACGGGTTGCAGGAGAAACTTTTACTCTGGTATCTCAGTTTGTTTCCTAGTGCCGGTTTGAAGATCCTGCAGTTTGCACTGTGAAACCGTGTTGGAGCTAGTACATCCCCATATATATATATGGAGTTGAGTTTGCAAGCAAAAAGAAAATTTGTAGTTCCAAACAAGCTAGGTGAAGACGGCTTTCACACACACTTATCTCAGAACTGAGCATGTGGAGAGACGTTCGTTCATCTAGCACAAAGGGAACGGGTTGCAGGAGAAACTTTTACTCTGGTATCTCAGTCTGTTTCCTAGTGCCGGTTTGAAGTTCCTGCAGTTTTCATTGTAAAACTGAGGTGGAGCTAGTACCTCCCCATATATGTATGGAGTGGAGTTTGTAAGTGAAAAGAAACTTTGTGTTCTCAACAAGTTATGTGAAGGACGGCTTTCACACACACTTATCTCTCAGAACTGAGCATGTGGAGAGATGTTCGTTCATCTAGCACAAAGGGAACGGTTTGCAGGAGAAACTTTTACTCTGGTTTCTCAGTCTGTTTCCTAGTGCCGGTTTGAAGTTCCTGCAGTTTTCACTGTAAAACCGAGTTGGAGCTAGTACCTACCCATATATATGTATGGAGTGGAGTTTGCAAGTGAAAAGAAACTTTGTGTTCCAAACAAGCTAGGTGAAGGACGGCTTTCACACCCACTTATCTCTCAGAACTGAGCATGTGGAGAGACGTTCGTTCATCTAGCACAAAGGGAACGGGTTGCAGGAGAAACTTTTACTCTGGTTTCTCAGTCTGTTTCCTAGTGCCGGTTTGAATTTCCTGCAGTTTTCACTGTAAAACCGAGTTGGAGATCGTACCTCCCCATATATATGTATGGAGTGGAGTTTGCAAGTGAAAAGAAACTTTGTGTTCCCAACAAGCTAGGTGAAGGACGGCTTTCACACACACTTATCTCTCAGAAATGAGCATGTGGAGAGACGTTCGTTCATCTAGCACAAAGGGAACGGTTTGCAGGAGAAACTTTTACTCTGGTTTCTCAGTCTTTTTCCTAGTGCCGGTTTGAATTTCCTGCAGTTTTCAATGTAAAACCGAGTTGGAGCTAGTACCTCCCCATATATATGTATGGAGTGGTGTTTGCAACTGAAAAGAAACTTTGTGTTCCCAACAAGCTAGGTGAAGGACGGCTTTCACACACACTTATCTCTCAGAACTGAGCATGTGGTGAGACTTTCGTTCATCTAGCACAAAGGGAACGGGTTGCAGGAGAAACTTTTACTCTGGTTTCTCAGTCTGTTTCCTAGTGCCGGTTTGAAGTTCCTGCAGTTTTCACTGTGAAACCGAGTTGGAGCTAGTACATCCCCATATATATGTATGGAGTGGAGTTTGCAATGCAAAAGAAACTTTGTAGTTCCAAACAAGCTAGGTGAAGGACGGCTTTCACACCCACTTAATCTCTCAGAACTGAGCATGTGGAGAGACGATTCGTTCATCTAGCACAAAGGGAACGGGTTGCAGGAGAAACTTTTACTCTGGTTTCTCAGTGTGTTTCCTAGTGCCGGTTTGAAGATTCCTGCAGTTTTCAGTGTAAAACCGAGATTGGAGCTAGTACCTCCCCATATATGTATGGAGTGGAGTTTGCAAGTGAAATGAAACTTTGTGTTCCCAACAAGCTAGGTGAAGGACGGCTTCACACACACTTATCTCTCAGAACTGAGCATGTGGAGAGACGTTCGTTCATCTAGCACAAAGGGAACGGGTTGCAGGAGAAACTTTTACTCTGGTTTCTCAGTCTGTTTCCTAGTGCCGGTTTGAAGTTCCTGCAGTTTTCACTGTAAAACCGAGTTGGAGCTAGTACCTCCCCATATATATGTATGGAGTGGAGTTTGCAAGTGAAAAGAAACTTTGTGTTCCCAACAAGCTAGGTGAAGGACGGCTTTCACACACACTTATCTCTCAGAACTGAGCATGTGGAGAGACGTTCGTTCATCTAGCACAAAGGGAATCGGGTTGCAGGAGAAACTTTTACTCTGGTTTCTCAGTCTGTTTCCTAGTGCCGGTTTGAAGTTCCTGCAGTTTTCACTGTAAAACCGAGTTGGAGCTAGTACCTCCCCATATATATGTATGGAGTGGAGTTTGCAAGTGAAAAGAAACTTTGTGTTCCCAACAAGCTAGGTGAAGGACGGCTTTCACACACACTTATCTCTCAGAACTGAGCATGTGGAGAGACGTTCGTTCATCTAGCACAAAGGGAACGGGTTGCAGGAGAAACTTTACTCTGGTTTCTCAGTCTGTTTCCTAGTGCCGGTTTGAAGTTCCTGCAGTTTTCACTGTAAAACCGAGTTGGAGCTAGTACCTCCCCATATATATGTATGGAGTGGAGTTTGCAAGTGAAAAGAAACTTTGTGTTCCCAACAAGCTAGGTGAAGGACGGCTTTCACACACACTTATCTCTCAGAACTGAGCATGTGGAGAGACGTTCGTTCATCTAGCACAAAGGGAACGGGTTGCAGGAGAAACTTTTACTCTGGTTTCTCAGTCTGTTTCCTAGTGCCGGTTTGAAGTTCCTGCAGTTTTCACTGTAAAACCGATGTTGGAGCTAGTACCTCCCCATATATATGTATGGAGTGGAGTTTGCAAGTGAAAAGAAACTTTGTGTTCCCAACAAGCTAGGTGAAGGACGGCTTTCACACACACTTATCTCTCAGAACTGAGCATGTGGAGAGACGTTCGTTCATCTAGCACAAAGGGAACGGGTTGCAGGAGAAACTTTTACTCTGGTTTCTCAGTCTGTTTCCTAGTGCCGGTTTGAAGTTCCTGCAGTTTTCACTGTAAAACCGAGTTGGAGCTAGTACCTCCCCATATATATGTATGGAGTGGAGTTTGCAACTGAAAAGAAACTTTGTGTTTCCCAACAAGCTAGGTGAAGGGACGGCTTTCACACACACTTATCTCTCAGAACTGAGCATGTGGAGAGACGTTCGTTCATCTAGCACAAAGGGAACGGGTTGCAGGAGAAACTTTTACTCTGGTTTCTCAGTCTGTTTCCTAGTGCCGGTTTGAAGTTCCTGCAGTTTTCACTGTAAAACCGAGTTGGAGCTAGTACCTCCCCATATATGTATGGAGTGGAGTTTGCAACTGAAAAGAAACTTTGTGTTCCCAACAAGCTAGGTGAAGGACGGCTTTCACACACACTTATCTCTCAGAACTGAGCATGTGGAGAGACGTTCGTTCATCTAGCACAAAGGGAACGGGTTGCAGGAGAAACTTTTACTCTGGTTTCTCAGTCTGTTTCCTAGTGCCGGTTTGAAGTTCCTGCAGTTTTCACTGTAAAACCGAGTTGGAGCTAGTACCTCCCCATATATATGTATGGAGTGGAGTTTGCAAGTGAAAAGAAACTTTGTGTTCCCAACAAGCTAGGTGAAGGACGGCTTTCACACACACTTATCTCTCAGAACTGAGCATGTGGAGAGACGTTCGTTCATCTAGCACAAAGGGAACGGGTTGCAGGAGAAACTTTTACTCTGGTTTCTCAGTCTGTTTCCTAGTGCCGGTTTGAAGTTCCTGCAGTTTTCACTGTAAAACCGAGTTGGAGCTAGTACCTCCCCATATATATGTATGGAGTGGAGTTTGCAAGTGAAAAGAAACTTTGTATTCCCAACAAGCTAGGTGAAGTAAGGCTTTCACACACACTTATCTCTCAGAACTGAGCATATGGAGAGACGTTCGTTCATCTAGCACAAAGCGATCGATTAGCAGGAGAAACTTTTTCTCTGGTTTCTCATTCTGTTTCCTAGTGCCGGTTTGAAGTTCCTGCAGTTTTCACTGTAAAACCTAGTTGGAGCTCGTACCTACCCATATATATGTATGGAGTGGAGTTTGCAACTGAAAAGAAACTTTGTGTTTCCAAAAAACTAGGTGAACGACGGCTTCCAAACTCACTTTTCTCTCAGAACTTAGCATGGGGAGAGACGTTCGTTCATCTAGCATAAAGGGAACGAGTTGCAGGAGAAACTTTTACTCCGGTTTCTCAGTCTGTTTCCTAGTGCCGGTTTGAAGTTCCTGCAGTTTTCACTGTAAAACCGATTTGGAGCTAGTACCTCCCCATATATATGTATGGAGTGGAGTTTGCAAGCGAAAAGAAACTTTGAGTTGCCAACATGCTAGGTGAAGTCCTTTTTTCACACCCACTTAACTCTCAGAACTGAGCATGTGGAGAGACGTTCGTTCATCTAGCACAAAGGGAACGGGTTGCAGGAGAAACTTTTACTCTGGTTTCTCAGTCTGTTTCCTAGTGCCGGTTTGAAGTTCCTGCAGTTTTTCACTGTAAAACCGAGTTGGAGCTAGTACCTCCCCATATATATGTATGGAGTGGAGTTTGCAAGTGAAAAGAAACTTTGTGTTCCCAACAAGCTAGGTGAAGGACGGCTTTCACACACACTTATCTCTCAGAACTGAGCATGTGGAGAGACGTTCGTTCATCTAGCACAAAGGGAACGGGTTGCAGGAGAAACTTTTACTCTGGTTTCTCAGTCTGTTTCCTAGTGCCGGTTTGAAGTTCCTGCAGTTTTCACTGTAAAACCGAGTTGGAGCTAGTACCTCCCATATATGTATGGAGTGGAGTTTGCAAGTGAAAAGAAACTTTGTGTTCCCAACAAGCTAGGTGAAGGACGCTTTCACACACACTTATCTCTCAGAACTGAGCATGTGGAGAGACGTTCGTTCATCTAGCACAAAGGGAACGGGTTGCAGGAGAAACTTTTACTCTGGTTTCTCAGTCTGTTTCCTAGTGCCGGTTTGAAGTTCCTGCAGTTTTCACTGTAAAACATTGTTGGAGATCGTACCTCCCCATATATATGTATGGAGTGGAGTTTGCAAGTGAAAAGAAACTTTGTGTTCCCAACAAGCTAGGTGAAGGACGGCTTTCACACCACTTATCTCTCAGAAATGAGCATGTGGAGAGACGTTCGTTCATCTAGCACAAAGGGAACGGGTTTGCAGGTGCAACTTTTACTCTGGTTTCTCAGTCTTTTTCCTAGTGCCCGTTTGAAGTTCCTGCAGATTTCAATGTAAAACCGAGTTGGAGCTAGTACCTCCCCATATATGTATGGAGTGGAGTTTGTAAGTGGAAAGAAACTTTGTGTTCCCAACAAGCTAGGTGAAGGACGGCTTTCACACCCACTTATCTCTCAGAACTGAGCATGTGGAGAGACGTTCGTTCATCTTGCACAAAGGGAACGGGTTGCAGGTGCAACTTTTACTCTGGTTTCTCAGTCTGTTTCCTAGTGCCGGTTGAAATTCCTGCAGTTTTCACTGTAATACGTTGTTGGAGACCGTACCTCCCCATATATATGTATGGAGTGGAGTTTGCAAGTGAAAAGAAACTTTGTGTTCCCAACAAGCTAGGTGAAGGACGGCTTTCACACCCACTTTTCTCTCAGAACTTAGCATGTGGAGAGACGTCCGTTCATCTAGCACAAGGGAAACGGGTTGCAGGAGAAACTTTTACTCTGGTTTCTCAGTCTGTTTCCTAGTGCCGGTTTTGAAGTTCCTGCAGTTTTCAATGTAAAACCGATTTGGAGCTAGTACCTCCCCATAGATATGTATGGAGTGGAGTTTGCAACTGAAAAGAAAACTTTGTGTTTCCAACAGCTAGGTGAAGGTGGGCTTTCACACACACTTAACTCTCAGAAATGAGCATGTGGAGAGACTTTCATTCATCTAGCACAAATGGAACGGTTTGCAGGAGAAACTTTACTCTGGTCTCTCAGTCTGTTTCCTAGTGCCGGTTTGAAGTTCCTACAGTTTGCACTGTGAAACCGAGTTGGAGCTAGTACATCCCCATATATATATATGGAGTGGAGTTTGCAAGCAAAAAGAAACTTTGAGTTAAAAACAAGCTAGGTGAAGACGGCTTCACACCCAATTAACTCTCAGAACTGAGCATGTGGAGAGACGTTCGTTCATCTAGCACAAAGGAACGGGTTGCAGGAGAAACTTTTACTCTGGTTTCTCAGTGTGTTTCCTAGTGCCGGTTTGAAGTTCCTGCAGTTTTCACTGTAAAACCGAGATGGAGCTAGTACCTCCCCATATATGTATGGAGTGGAGTTTGAAAGTGAAATGAAACATTGTGTTCCCAACAAGCTAGGTGATGGACGGATTTCAACACACTTATCTCTCAGAACTGAGCATGTGGAGAGACGTTCGTTCATCTAGCAAAGGGAACA
>NW_022588486.1:0-13982 GCF_009834535.1 Camelus ferus | reverse complement strand
TCTAGCTCCAACCTGTTTTACAGTGAAAACTGCAGGAACTTCAACCAGCACTAGGAAACGACTGAGAAACCAGAGTAAAAGTTTCTCTTGCAACCCGTTCCCTTTGTGCTAGATGACCAACGTCTCTCCACATGCTCATTTATGAGATAATGTGTGTGAAAGCCGTCTTTCACTAGCTTCTTGGAACACAAAGTTTCTTTCAGTTGCAAATCCACTCCATACATATGTTTGGGGGTTCTAAGTCCAACACGGTTTTTACAGTGAAACTGCAGGAACTTCAAACCGGCACTTGGAAACAGACTGAGAAACCAGAGTAAACTTTCCCCTGCAACCCGTTCCCTTTGTGCTAGATGAACGAACGTCTCTCCACATGCTCAGTTCTGAGAGATAATTGTGTGTGAAAGCCGTTCCTTCACCTAGCTTGTTGGGAACACAAAGTTTTCTTTTCAGTTGCAAACACCACTCCATATATATATGGGGTGTACTAGCTCCAACACTGGTTTTTACAGTGAAACTGCAGGAACATCAACCGGCACAAGGAAACAGACTGAGAAACCAGAGAAAGTTTCTCCTGCAACCCGTTCCCTTTTGTCTAGATGAAAGAACGTCTCTCCACATGCTCAGTCCTGAGAGATAAGTGTGTGTGAAAGCCGTCCTTCTCCTAGCTTGATTGGAACACAAGTTCTTTTCAGTTGCAATCTGCAATCCATACATATATATAGGGAGGTACTAGCTCCAAATCTTTTGACAGTGATACTGCAGGAACTTCAAATCGGCACTAGGAACAGACTGAGAAACCAGAGTAAACTTTCTCCTGCAACCCGTTCCCTTTGTGCTAGATGAACGTCTCTCCACATGCTCAGTTCTGAGAGATAAGTGTGTGTGAAAGCCGTCCTTCACCTACTTGTTGGGACACAAAGTTTCTTTTCAGTTGCAAACTCCACTCCATACATATATATGGGGAGGTATCTAGCTACAACCCGGGTTTAACAGTGAAAACGGCAGGAACTTCAAAACGGCACTATGGAAACAGACCTGAGAAACCAGAGTAAATAGTTTCACCTGCATCCCGTTCCCTTTGTGCTAGATGAACGAACGTCTCTCCACATGCTCAGTTTCTGAGAGATAATGTGTGTGAAAGCCGTCCTTCACCTAGCTGTTTGGGAACACAAGTTTCTTTTCAGTTGCAAACTCCACTCCATACATATATATGGGGAGGTAGCTAGCTACAATCCCGGTTTTACAGTGAAAACTGCAGGAACTTCAAAGCCGGCACTAGGAAAACAGACTGAGAAACCAGAGTAAAACGTTCTCTTGCAACCCGTTTCCCTTTGTGCTAGATGAACGAACGTCTCTCCAGCATGCTCAGTTCTGAGAGATAAGTGTGTTTGGAAAGCCGTCCTTCACTAGCATTGTTGGGGAACACAAAGTTTCTTTCAGTTGCAAACTCCACTCCATACATATATATGGGGAGGTTACTAGCTCCAACTCGGTTTTACAGTGAAAACTGCAGGAACTTCAAACCGGCACTAGGAAACAGACTGAGAAACCAGAGTAAAAGTTTCTCCTGCAACCCGTTCCCTTTGTGCTAGATGAACGAACGTCTCTCCACATGCTCAGTTCTGAGAGATAAGTGTGTGTGAAAGCCGTCCTTCACCTAGCTTGTTGGGAACACAAAGTTTCTTTTCAGTTGCAAAACTCACTCCATACATATATATGGGGAGGTACTAGCTCCAACATCGTTTTACAGTGAAAACTGCAGGAACTTCAAACCGGCACTAGGAAACAGACTGAGAAACCAGAGTAAAAGTTTCTCCTGCAACCGTTCCCTTTGTGCTAGATGAACGAACGTCTCTCCACATGCTCAGTTCTGAGAGATAAGTGTGTGTGAAAGCCGTCCTTCACCTAGCTTGTTGGGAACACAAAGGTTCTTTTCAGTTGCAAACTCACTCCATACATATATATGGGGAGGTATCTATCTCCACACGATTTTTACAGTGAAAAACCGCAGGAACTTCAAACAGGCAGCTAGGAAACAACTGAGAACAAGAGTAAAAGTTTCTCCTGCACCCGTTCCCTTTGTGCTAGATGAACGAATGTCTCTCCACATGCTCATTTCTGAGAGATAATTTTGTGTGAAAGCCGTCCTTCATCTAGCTTGTTGGGAACACAAAGTTTCTTTTCAGTTCGAAACTCCACTGTATACATATATATGGGGAGGTACTAGATTTAAATCGGTTTTACAGTCAAAACTGCTGGAATATTAAACCGCACTAGGAAAAAGAATGAGATCCCAGAGTAAAAGTTTCTCCTGCAACCTGTTCCCTTTGTGCTAGATGAACGAACGTCTCTCCACATGCTCAGATCTGAGGGATAAGTGTGTGTGAAAGCCGTCCTTCACCTAGCTTGTTGGGAACACAAAGTTTCTTTTCAGTTGCAAACTCCACTCCATACATATATATGGGGAGGTTCTAGCTCCAACACGGTTTTACAGTGGAAAACTGCAGGAACTTCAACCGGCACTAGGAAACAGACTGAGAAACCAGAGTAAAATTTTCTCCTGCAACCCGTTCCCTTTGTGCTAGATGAACGAACGTCTCTCCACATGCTCAGTTCTGAGAGATAAGTGTGTGTGAAAGCCGTCCTTCACCTAGCTTGTTGGGAACACAAAGTTTCTTTTCAGTTGCAAACTCCACTCCATACATATATATGGGGAGGTTCTAGCTCCAACACGGTTTTACAGTGAAAACTGCAGGAACATCAAACCGGCACTAGGAAACAGACTGAGAAACCAGAGTAATAGTTTCTCCTGCAACCGTTCCATTTGTGCTAGATGAACGAACGTCTCTCTCACATGCTCAGTTCTGAGAGATAAGTGTGTGTGAAAGCCGTCCTTCACCTAGCTTGTTGGGAACCAAAGTTATTTTCAGTTTGCAAACTCCAATCCATACATATATATGGGGAGGTACTAGCTCCAAATCTGTTTGACAGTGAAAACTGCAGGAACTTCAAATTCAGGCACTAGGAAACAGACTGAGAAACCAGAGTAAAACTTTCTCCTGCAACCCGTTCCCTTTGTGCTAGATGAACGACGTCTCTCACATGCTCAGTTCTGAGAGATAAGTGTGTGTGAAAGCCGTACTTCACCTAGCTTGTTGGGAACACAAAGTTTCTTTTCAGTTGCAAACTCCACTCCATATATATATATGGGAGGTACTAGCTCCAAATCTGTTTTAGCAGTGAAAAACTGTAGGAACTTCAAACCGGCACTAGGAAACAGACATGAGAAACCAGAGTAAAACTTTCTCCTGCAACCCGTTCCCTTTGTGCTAGATGAACGAAAGTCTCTCCACATGCTCAGTTCTGAGAGATTAGTGTGTGTGGAAGCCGTCCTTCACCTAGATTTTTGGGAACACAAAGATTCTTTTCAGTTGCAAACTCCACTCCATACATATATATGGGGAGGTTTTATCTCCAAATCGGTTTTACAGTGAAAACTGCAGGAAATTCAAACCGGCACTAGGAAACAGACTGAGAAACCAGAGTAAAACTTTCTCCTGCAACCCGTTCCCTTTGTGCTAGATGAACGAACGTCTCTCCACATGCTCAGTTCTGAGAGATAAGTGGGTGTGAAAGCCGTCTTTCACTTAGCTTCTTGGGAACACAAAGTTTCTTTTCAGTTGCAAACTCCACTCCATACATATATATGGGGAGGTTCTAGCTCCAAACCGGTTTTACAGTGAAAACTGCAGGAACTTCAAACCGGCACTAGGAAACAGACTGAGAAACCAGAGTAATAGTTCCAACTGCAAGCCGTTCCCTTTGTGCTAGATGAACGAAAGTCTCTCCACATGCTCAGTTCTGAGAGATAAGTGTGTGTGAAATCCGTACTTCAACTAGCTTCTTGGGAACACAAAGGTTCTTTTCAGTTGCAAACTCCACTCCATACATATATATGGGGAGGTTCTAGCTCCAACCCTGTTTTACAGTGAAAACTGCAGGAACTTCAAACCGGCACTAGGAAACAGACTGAGAAACCAGAGTAAAACTTCTCCTGCATCCCGTTCCTTTGTGCTAGATGAACGAACGTCTCTCCACATGCTCAGTTCTGAGAGATTAGTGTGTGTGGAAAGCCGCCTTCACCTAGATTTTTGGGAACACAAAGTTCTTTTCAGTTGCAAACTCCACTCCATACATATATATGGGGAGGTTCTATCTCCAACTCGGTTTTACAGTGAAAACTGCAGGAACTTCAAACCGGCACTAGGAAACAGACTGAGAAACCAGAGTAAAACTTTCTCCTGCAACCCGTTCCCTTTGTGCTAGATGAACGAACGTCTCTCCACATGCTCAGTTCTGAGAGATAAGTGTGTGTGAAAGCCGTCCTTCACTAGCTTGTTGGGAACACAAAGTTTCTTTTCAGTTGCAAACTCCACTCCATACATATATATGGGGAGGTTCTAGCTCCAAACCGGTTTTACAGTGAAAACTGCAGGAACTTCAAACCGGCACTAGGAAACAGACTGAGAAACAGAGTAAAACTTTCTCCTGCAACCCGTTCCCTTTGTGCTAGATGAACGAACGTCTCTCCACATGCTCAGTTCTGAGAGATAAGTGTGTGTAAAGCCGTACTTCACCTAGCTACTTGGGAACACAAAGTTTCTTTTCAGTTGCAAACCCCACTCCATACATATATATGGGGAGGTTCTAGCTCCAACCCGGTTTTACAGTGAAAACTGCAGGAATTTCAACCCGGCACTAGGAAACAGACTGAGAAACCAGAGTAAAACTTTCTCCTGCAACCCATTCCCTTTGTGCTAGATGAACGAAAGTCTCTCCACATGCTCAGTTCTGAGAGAAAAGTGTGTGTGAAAGCCGTCCTTCACATAGATTGTTGGGAAAAAAAGTTTCTTTTCAGTTGCAAACTCCAATCCATACATGTATATGGGGCGGTTCTAGCTCCAACACGGTTTTACAGTGAAAACTGCAGGAACATCAAACCGGCAGTAGGAAACAGACTGAGAAACATGAGTAAAAGTTTCTCCTGCAAACCGTTCCCTTTGTGCTAGATGAACGAAAGTCTCTCCACATGCTCAGTTCTGAGAGATAAGTGTGTGTGAAAGCCGTCCTTCACCTAGCTTGCTTGGGAACACAAAGTTTCTTTTCAGTTGCAAACACCACTCCATACATATATATGGGGGGTACTAGCTCCAACTCTGTTTTACTAGTGAAAACTTGCAGGAACTCAAACCGGCACATAGGAAACAGACTGAGAAACCAGAGTAATAGTTTCTCCTACAAACCGTTCCCTTTGTGCTAAGATGAACGAACGTCTCTCTACATGCTCAGTATCTGAGAGATAATTGTGTGTGAAAGCCGTACTTCAACTAGCTTCTTGGGAACACAAGTTTCTTTTCAGTTGCAAACTCCACTCCATACATATATATGGGTAGGATCTAGCTCCAAACCGGTTTTACAGTGAAAACTGCAGGAACTTCAAACCGGCAGTAGGAAACAGACTGAGAAACATGAGTAAAAGTTTCCACCTGCAAGCCGTTCCCTTTGTGCTAGATGAACGAACGTCTCTCCACATGCTCAGTTCTGAGAGATAAGTGTGTGTGAAATCCGTCCTTCAACTAGCTTCTTGGGAACACAAAGGTTCTTTTCAGTTGCAAACCCCACTCCATACATATATATGGGGAGATTCTAGCTCCAACCCGGTTTTACAGTGAAAACTGCAGGAAATTCAAACCGGCACTAGGAAACAGACTGAGCACCAGAGTAAATATTTCTCCTGCAAACAGTTCCCTTTGTGCTAGATGAACGAACGTCTCTCCACATGCTCAGTTCTGAGAGAAAAGTGTGTGTGAAAGCCTTTCTTCACCTAGCTTGTTGGGAACAAAAAGTTTCTTTTCAGTTGCAAACTCCAATCCATACATGTATATGGGGCGGTTCTAGCTCCAACACGATTTTACAGTGAAAACTGCAGGAACATCAAACCGGCACAAGGAAACAGACTGAGAAACCAGAGTAATAGTTTCTCCTGCAAACCTTTCCCTTTGTGCTAGATGAACGAACGTCTCTCTACATGCTCAGTTCTGAGAGATAAGTGTGTGTGAAAGACGTACTTCACCTAGCTTGTTGGGAACACAAAGTTTCTTTTCAGTTTGCAAACTCCACTCCTTACATATATATGGGGAGGATCTAGCTCCAACACGGTTTTACAGTGAAAACTGCAGGAACTTCAAACCGGCAGTAGGAAACAGACTGAGAAACATGAGTAAAAGTTCCACCTGCAAGCCCGTTCCCTTTGTGCTAGATGAACGAACGTCTCTCCACATGCTCAGTTCTGAGAGATAAGTGTGTGTGAAAGCCGTCCTTCACCTAGCTTGTTGGGAACACAAAGTTCTTTTCAGTTGCAAACTCCACTCCATACATATATATGGGTAGTTACTAGCTCCAACCCTGTTTTACAGTGAAAACTGCAGGAACTTCAAACCGGCACTAGGAAACAGACTGAGAAACCAGAGTAAACTTTCTCCTGCAACCCGTTCCCTTTGTGCTAGATGAACGAACGTCTCTCCACATGCTCAGTTCTGAGAGATAAGTGTGTGTGAAAGCCGTCCTTCACCTAGCTTGTTGGGAACACAAAGTTTCTTTTCAGTTGCAAACTCCACTCCATACATATATATGGGGAGGTTCTAGCTCCAACCCGGTTTTACAGTGAAAACTGCAGGAACTTCAAACCGGCACTAGGAAACAGACTGAGAAACCAGAGTAAAACTTTCTCCTGCAACCCGTTCCCTTTGTGCTAGATGAACGAACGTCTCTCCACATGCTCAGTTCTGAGAGATAAGTGTGTGTGAAAGCCGTCCTTCACCTAGCTTGTTGGGAACACAAAGTTTCTTTTCAGTTGCAAACTCCACTCCATACATGTATATGGGGCGGTTCTAGCTCCAACACGGTTTTACAGTGAAAACTGCAGGAACATCAAACCGGCAGTAGGAAACAGACTGAGAAACATGAGTAAAAGTTTCTCCTGCAAACCGTTCCCTTTGTGCTAGATGAACGAACGTCTCTCCACATGCTCAGTTCTGAGAGATAAGTGTGTGTGAAAGCCGTCCTTCACCTAGCTTGCTGGGAACACAAAGTTTCTTTTCAGTTGCAAACACCACTCCATACATATATATGGGGGGGTACTAGCTCCAACTCTGTTTTACTGTGAAAATTGCAGGAACATCAAACCGGCACAATTAAACAGACTGAGAAACCAGAGTAATAGTTTCTCCTACAAACCGTTCCCTTTGTGCAAGATGAACGAACGTCTCTCTACATGCTCAGATCTGAGAGATAATTGTGTGTGAAAGCCGTACTTCAACTAGCTTCTTGGGAACACAAGGTTTCTTTTCAGTTGCAAACTCCACTCCATACATATATATGGGTAGGATCTAGCTCCAAACCGGTTTTACAGTGAAAACTGCAGGAACTTCAAACCGGCAGTAGGAAACAGACTGAGAAACATGAGTAAAAGTTCCACCTGCAAGCCGTTCCCTTTGTGGTAAATGAACGAACGTCTCTCCACATGCTCAGTTCTGAGAGATAAGTGTGTGTGAAATCCGTCCTTCAACTAGCTTCTTGGGAACACAAAGGTTCTTTTCAGTTGCAAACCCCACTCCATACATATATATGGGGAGATTCTAGCTCCAACCCGGTTTTACAGTGAAAACTGCAGGAAATTCAAACCGGCACTAGGAAACAGACTGAGAACCAGAGTAAAGTTTCTTCTGCAACCGTTCCATTTGTGCTAGATGAACGAACGTCTCTCCACATGCTCAGTTCTGAGAGATAAGTGTGTGTGAAAGCCTTTCTTCACCTAGCTTGTTGGGAACAAAAGTTTCTTTTCAGTTGCAAACTCCACTCCATACATAGTATATGGGGCGGTATCTAGCTCCAACTCTGTTTACAGTGAAAACTGCAGGAACTTCAAACCGGCACTAGGAAAACAGACTGAGAAACCAGAGTAATAGTTTCTCCTGCAACCCGTTCCCTTTGTGCTAGATGAACGAACGTCTCTCCACATGCTCAGTTCTGAGAGATAAGTGTGTGTGAAAGCCGTCCTTCACCTAGCTGTTGGGAACACAAAGTTTCTTTCAGTTGCAAACTCCACTCCTTACATATATATGGGGAGGTCTAGCTCCAACCCGGTTTTACAGTGAAAACTGCAGGAACTTCAAACCGGCAGTAGGAAACAGACTGAGAAACATGAGTAAAAGTTCTCACCTGCAACCGTTCCCTTTGTGCTAGATGAACGAACGTCTCTCCACATGCTCAGTTCTGAGAGATAAGTGTGTGTGAAAGCCGTCCTTCACCTAGCTTGTTGGGAACACAAAGGTACTTTTCAGTTGCAAACTCCACTCCATACATATATATGGGGAGGTTCTAGCTCCAACCCTGTTTTACAGTGAAAACTGCAGGAACTTCAAACCGACAGTACGAAACAGACTGAGAAACATGAGTAAAATTTCCACCTGCAAGCCGTTCCCTTTGTGCTAGATGAACGAACGTCTCTCCACATGCTCAGTTCTGAGAGATAAGTGTGTGTGAAATCCGTCCTTCAACTATCTTCTTGGGAACACAAAGTTTCTTTTCAGTTGCAAACTCCACTCCATACATATATATGGGGAGGTTCTAGCTCCAACCCGGTTTTACAGTGAAAACTGCAGGAAATTCAAACCGGCACTAGGAAACAGACTGAGAAACCAGAGTAAAAATTTCTCCTGCAAACCGTTCCATTTGTGCTAGATGAACGAACGTCTCTCCACATGCTCAGTTCTGAGAGATAAGTGTGTGTGAAAGCCGTCCTTCAACTAGCATGTTGGGAACACAAAGTTTCTTTTGAGTTGCAAACTCCACTCCATACATTTATATGGGGAGGTTCTAGCTCCAACCTGGTTTTACAGTGAAAACTGCAGGAACTTCAAACCAGCACTAGGAAACAGACTGAGAAACCAGAGTAAAAGTTTCTCTTGCAACCCGTTCCCTTTGTGCTAGATGAACGAACGTCTCTCCACATGCTCAGTTATGAGAGATAAGTGTGTGTGAAAGCCGTCTTTCAACTAGCTTCTTGGGAACACAAAGTTTCTTTTCAGTTGCAAAATCCACTCCATACATATGTTTGGGGAGGTTCTAAGTCCAACACGGTTTTACAGTGAAAACTGCAGGAACTTCAAACCGGCACTTGGAAACAGACTGAGAAACCAGAGTAAAACTTTCCCCTGCAACCCGTTCCCTTTGTGCTAGATGAAAGAACGTCTCTCCACATGCTCAGTTCTGAGAGATAAGTGTGTGTGAAAGCCGTCCTTCACCTAGCTTGTTGGGAACACAAAGTTTCTTTTCAGTTGCAAACACCACTCCATATATATATGGGGATGTACTAGCTCCAACACTGTTTTACAGTGAAAACTGCAGGAACATCAAACCGGCACAAGGAAACAGACTGAGAAACCAGAGTAATAGTTTCTCCTGCAACCCGTTCCCTTTGTGCTAGATGAAAGAACGTCTCTCCACATGCTCAGTCCTGAGAGATAAGTGTGTGTGAAAGCCGTCCTTCTCCTAGCTTGTTGGGAACACAAAGTTTCTTTTCAGTTGCAATCTCCAATCCATACATATATATAGGGAGGTACTAGCTCCAAATCTGTTTGACAGTGGAAACTGCAGGAACTTCAAATCGGCACTAGGAAACAGACTGAGAAACCAGAGTAAAACTTTCTCCTGCAACCCGTTCCCTTTGTGCTAGATGAACGAACGTCTCTCCACATGCTCAGTTCTGAGAGATAAGTGTGTGTGAAAGCCGTCCTTCACCTAGCTTGTTGGGAACACAAAGTTTCTTTTCAGTTGCAAACTCCACTCCATACATATATATGCGGAGGATCTAGCTACAACCCGGTTTAACAGTGAAAATTGCAGGAACTTCAAACCGGCAGTTGGAAACACACTGAGAAACATGAGTAAAAGTTACACCTGCATCCCGTTCCCTTTGTGCTAGATGAACGAACGTCTCTCCACATGCTCAGTTCTGAGAGATAAGTGTGTGTGAAAGCCGTCCTTCACCTAGCTTGTTGGGAACACAAAGTTTCTTTTCAGTTGCAAACTCCACTCCATACATATATATGGGGAGGATCTAGCTACAACCCGGTTTTACAGTGAAAACTGCAGGAACATCAAACCGGCACTAGGAAACAGACTGAGAAACCAGAGTAAAACTTTCTCCTGCAACCCGTTCCCTTTGTGCTAGATGAATGAACGTCTTTCCACATGCTCAGTTCTGAGAGAAAAGTGTGTGTGAAAGCCGTCCTTCACCTAGATTGTTGGGAACAAAAAGTTTCTTTTCAGTTGCAAACTCCAATCCATACATGTATATGGGGCGGTTCTAGGTCCAACACGGTTTTACAGTGAAAACTGCAGGAACATCAAACCGGCAGTAGGAAACAGACTGAGAAACCAGAGTAAAAGTTCCCCTGCAACCCGTTCCCTTTGTGCTAGATGAACGAACGTCTCTCCACATGCTCAGTTCTGAGAGATAAGTGTGTGTGAAAGCCGTCCTTCACCTAGCTTGTTGGGAACACAAAGTTTCTTTTCAGTTGCAAACTCCACTCCATACATATATATGGGGAGGTACTAGCTCCAAATCTGTTTTACAGTGAAAACTGCAGGAACATCAAACCGGCACTAGGAAACAGACTGAGAAACTGGAGTATAACTTTCTCCTGCAACCCGTTCCCTTTGTGCTAGATGAACGAACGTCTCTCCACATGCTCAGTTCTGAGAGATAAGTGTGTGTGAAAGCCGTCCTTCACCTAGCTTGTTGGGAACACAAAGTTTCTTTTCAGTTGCAAACTCCACTCCATACATATATATGGGGAGGTATCTAGCTCCAAGCCGGTTTTACAGTGAAAACTGCAGGAACTTCAAACCGGCACTAGGAAACAGACTGAGAAACCAGAGTAAAACTTTCTCCTGCAACCCGTTCCCTTTGTGCTAGATGAACGAACGTCTCTCCACATGCTCAGTTCTGAGAGAAAAGTGTGTGTGAAAGCCGTCCTTCACCTAGCTTGTTGGGAACACAAACATTCTTTTCAGTTGCAAATTCCAATCCATACATGTATATGGGGAGGTTTTAGCTCCAACCCGGTTTTACAGTGAATACTGCAGGAACATCAAACCGGCACAAGGAAACAGTCTGATAAACCAGAGTAATATTTTCACCTGCAACCCGTTCCATTTGTGCTAGATGAACGAACGTCTCTCCACATGCTCAGTTCTGAGAGATAAGTGTGTGTGAAAGCCGTCCTTCACCTAGCTTGTTGGGAACACAAAGTTTCTTTTCAGTTGCAAACTCCAATCCATACATGTATATGGGGAGGTTCTAACTCCAACACGGTTTTACAGTGAAAACTGCAGGAACATCATACCAGCAGTAGGAAACAGACTGAGAAACCAGAGTAATAGTTTCACCTGCAACCCGTTCCATTTGTGCTGGATGAACGAACGTCTCTCTACATGTTCAGTTCTGTGAGATATGTGGGTGTGAAAAGCCGTCCTTCACCTAGCTTTTGGGAACACAAAGTTTCTTTTCAGTTGCATACTAAACTCCATACATATATATGGGGGAGGATCTTAGCCTCCAAATCTGTTTTACAGTGAAAACTGCAGGAACTTCAAACCGGCACTAGGAACAGACTGAGAAACCAGAGTAAAACTTTTCTCTTGCAACCCGTTCCCTTTGTGCTAGATGAACGGAACGTCTCTCCACATTGCTCAGGTTCTGAGAGATAAGTGTGTGTGAAAGCTGTCCTTCAACTAGCATGTTGGGAACACAATGTTTCTTTTCAGGTGCAAACTCCACTCCATACATATATATGGGGTGGTACTAGCTCGAACCTGTTTTACCGTGAAAACTGCAGGAATTTCAAACCGGCACTAGGAAACAGACTGAGAAACCAGAGTAATACTTTCTCCTGCAACCCGTTCCCTTTGTGCTAGATGAACGAACGTCTCTCCACATGCTCAGTTCTGAGAGAAAATTGTGTGCAAAAGACGTCCTTCACATAGCTTCTTTGGAACACATTGTTTCTTTTCAGTTGCAAACTCCAATCCATACATATATATGGGGAGGTTCTAGCTCCAACCCGGTTTTACAGTGAAAACTGCAGGAACATCAAACCGGCAGTAGGAAACAGACTGAGAAACATGAGTAAAAGATTCTCCTGCAACCAGTTCCCTTTGTGTTAGATGAACGAACGTCTCTCCACATGCTCAGTTCTGAGAGATAAGTGTGTGTGAAAGCCGTCCTTCAACTAGCATGTTGGGAACACAAAGTTTCTTTTGAGTTACAAACTCCACTCCATACATTTATATGGGGAGGTTCTAGCTCCAACCTGGTTTTACAGTGAAAACTGCAGGAACTTCAAACCGGCACTTGGAAACAGACTGAGAAACCAGAGTAAAACTTTCCCCTGCAACCCGTTCCCTTTGTGCTAGATGAACGAACGTCTCTCCACATGCTCAGTTCTGAGAGATAATTGTGTGTGAAAGCCGTCCTTCACCTAGCTTGTTGGGAACACAAAGTTTCTTTTCAGTTGCAAACACCACTCCATAATATATATGGGGATGTACTAGCTCCAACACTGTTTTACAGTGAAAACTGCAGGAACATCAAACCGGCACAAGGAAACAGACTGAGAAACCAGAGTAATAGTTTCTCCTGCAACCCGTTCCCTTTGTGCTAGATGAAAGAACGTCTCTCCACATGCTCAGTCCTGAGAGATAAGTGTGTGTGAAAAGCCGTCCTTCTCCTAGCTTGTTGGGAACACAAAGTTTATTTTCAGTTGCAATCCCAATCCATACATATATATAGGGAGGTCTAGCTCCAAATCTGTTTGACAGTGGAAGACTGCAGGAACTTCAAATCGGCACTAGGAAACAGACTGAGAAACCAGAGTAAAACTTTCTCCTGCAACCCGTTCCCTTTGTGCTAGATGAACGAACGTCTCTCCACATGCTCAGTTCTGAGAGATAAGTGTGTGTGAAAGCCGTCCTTCACCTAGCATTGTTGGGAACACAAAGTTTCTTTTCAGTTGCAAACTCCACTCCATACATATATATGCGGAGGACTAGCTACAACCCGGTTTTAACAGTGAAAATTTCAAGTACTTCAAACGGCAGTAGGAAACACACTGAGAAACATGAGTAAAGTTACACCTGCATCCCGTTCCCTTTGTGCTATATGAACGACGTCTCTCCACCTGCTCGTTCTCTGAGAGATAAGTGTGTGTGAAAGCCGTCCTTCACCTAGCTTGTTGGGAACACAAAGTTTCTTTTCAGTTGCAAACTCCACTCCATACATATATATGGGGAGGATCTAGCTACAACCCGGTTTTACAGTGAAAACTGCAGAACATCAAACCGGCACTAGGAACAGACTGAAACCAGAGTAAACTTTCTCCTGCAACCCGTCCCTTTGTGCTAGATGAATGAACGTCTTTCCACATGCTCAGTTCTGAGAGAAAAGTGGTGTGAAAGCCGTCCTTCACCTAGAGTTTGGGAACAAAAGTTTCTTTTCAGTTGCAACTCCAATCCATACATTATATGGGGCGGTTCTAGCTCCAACACTATTTTACAGTGAAAACTGCAGGAACATCAAACCGGCAGTAGGAAACAGACTGAGAAACCAGAGTAAAAAGTTTCTCCTGCAAACCGTTCCCTTTGTGCTAGATGAACGAACGTCTCTCCACATGCTCATTTGAGAGATAAGTGTGTGTGAAAGCCGTCCTTCACCTAGCTTGTTGGAACACAAAGTTTCTTTTCAGTTGAAAACACCACTCCATACATATATATGGGAAGATAGTCTTTCCAAATTAGTTTTACAGTGAAAACTGCAGGAACATCAACCGGCACAAGGAACAGACTGAGAAACAGAGTAA
>NW_022588485.1:0-14007 GCF_009834535.1 Camelus ferus | reverse complement strand
CTTTGTTTATGTATAAAGTTTGTTTTGAAATTTTTTTCAGTTGATTTTTAGAAAAAGTATACATTCTCCAACTTCTGTACACAATAATTGGTTTCTGTAATTGAAGACACTGATTAAAGTAATTCATGTCTTATTACATATTTTCTGGAGTCTCCAGAGATAGACAGAACATTTTCCTTTTTCAAAGCATTCATTAGTTTACTAAACAAATAATTGTTCAGTGCTTATGATGTGGCAGGTGCTGTTGTTGGCCCTGGCAATTGACTATTGATCAAAGCTGCCTTTTCAGAGCTTGTATTCTACTAGTGGAGGGCGACAGTAAGCAGGTAGACACATGGAGTATATACTGTACTGTCAGGTGGTGGCCGGTGCTGTGCAGGAGGACAGCAGGAGAGGGAGGTGCAGAGTAACCAAGTGGCTCACACACAGGGCTGTCAGGCAAGGGCTTTCTGAGGATGTGGGGTCCCGTCAGAAATCTAAAAGAAATGAAGCAACGAGCCATGAGACTATCTGGGGACAAGTGTTCTACGCAGAGGATACACCAAGTATAGAACTTGTGGTATGACGTTAATTCCAGCCATATTAATTTTTTACATGTATTTGACAGAAATCCATTTAGTTATATTAAAATTTTTCCATTATTGCATTAAGACTTAGTCATGCACAAAAATTATATTTGTTTTTAGATAATTTTCATTCTAATTTAATTTTATTTTCCCTAACAGGGGCCAGAGTTACTCAGCAAATATATTGGAGCAAGTGAACAAGCTGTTCGGGATATTTTTATTAGGTTGGTTCCCTATGAATGTTTTTTAAGTAACTGGACTGTGTGTTTATTGATCAGTCAATGCTTTTTGTTCTTCACTTACTTTTTTGAAAATTGATGTTTGAAACCTATGATTTATGTGGATTATTAATAAGCTAGGGAAAAAAGATTTACTTTTTCACCAAATACCACTTAAATATAAAACATTTTTGATACTAAGTTTTGGAAGTTATTTGGCTCTACATTTACATTAGAAATATTCCTGGGGAGGGTATAGCTCAGGGGTAGAGTGTGGCTTAGCATGCACAAGGTCCTGGGTTCAATCCCCAGTACCTTCATTAACAAAAAAAATATGTAAATAAACCTAATCACCTCCCCCCCAAAAAAAAAAATTAAAAAAAAGGAATATTCCTGAAATGCTGCAAGTGTAATCATAAGTGGTTATTCAGAGGAATCTCAAACCATATGAAGCATAGTTACCCAGTTTATCTCTTTTATAAATTAAGATTCCATGTGGCCAACTTGGTTAAAATAGAGTATAATTATTACTGCATTTATACAAAAATACATATGAATACAGAAGCTTAAGAATGAAAATAATATTTAAGTGTGATGGGATTATAGGGAGCTCCTAAATGAAAAAGCTACTTTGTTCTATTCTAAAATTTTATTAAAAAACACGGAGTTAGAATATATATAATGTACATATATATTTTAAAGAATAATAAATTGAACTTGTATTTCCACCACCCAATTTAAGAACTAGAACATTACCAAGAAAGCATTACTACAGAGAATGTCAACCATGTATTGACAAAAGGTTCAATTTACCAGGAAGATATTACAGTTCTAAAATTATATGTATCTAATACTGTAGCTTCAAAATATTTAAGGCAGATATTTATGGAACTGGAGAAATTGAGAAATCCACCTTCATAGATTTTTTAACACAGTTTTCAATAATTAGAAAAATAAATAAATAAAAATTCAGTTTAAAAAAAAAGTAAAAACTTAGACTATTTAAACAACATAATCAGCAAGGTTGATGTAAGCATGATTGGAACATGTACCCAACAACTAGAGAATACACATTCTTTTCAAGCACACCTGGAACATTTTTGAAAATTGGCTATATGTCATGCCATACATAGCAGTTGCAGTTTCGAAGAAACAATATCATATACCCTCCATTCTCTGAAAACAGTTAAGTTAAATTTCTCAAGAAAGGCTAACCCCCCCCATACATTTAAATATTTAAAAAACTCTTCTAAATTAATCATAGGTGAAGGAAGGGATCATAATGGAAAATAATTGGCACTGAATAATAATAAAAATCTGTTTATTAAAATTGTGGATGCTGTAAAACTTATTTCAAGGGAGAAAGAATTATACTTATTCCAAGAAAAATTTTTTTTTCTAAGAATTTTTTAATTCTTAGAAAACAGATCAAAAGTTAATCACTAGGTATCCATCTCATGAAATTAAGAAAATACAGATATAAATGAAAAAAAAATTAAAAGGGAAATAATAAAGATAATGAAAATTAGTGAAATAGAAAACAATTCAGTAGAGAAGTTCACAAACCCAAATTTTTTTGTAAACTTGATCAGCAGGACTGATCAGGAAGAAGAAAGGAAGGTTGAATAAACAATAATAAGGATAAAAGGGATGACTATAGATATACCAGAAATGTGAAAGATAATAAGGATCTATTATTAAATATTACACTTAATGCCAATGCATTTCAAACTTGGGTGACATAGATAAAATATATTTGATCAAAATCGAGCAAAAGAAGAAACAAAATCTGAAAAGTCCCATAACCATAGGAAGAAAATGAGTCTTTCGTTAAAAATCCTTGCACAAGTCAAACATCAGACCCAGCCGGTTTCCTAAGAGAGTTTTGCCAGACGTTCAAGGAACGGGTAATTCCAGTCTGTTTGGCCTCAGATTTATCTTATTTGCCATACAGTTAGTAAGATATGTTGGGGGTTTTTTTTTCAATCAATGTGACATTTTGTTTTGTATTAGGGGTCATTCTCCAGACATTTAGTCCATCCTGTTACCAGAGATAGAACTTATGTTCTCTTCTTTTTAATTAAAACAAAATTAATTAATAAAAAGTTGGAGTTCAAGTTAGAAAAAATGTATGTAAGAAAAAAATGTAGGTAACTGAAATATAGAGAGCCCTTATAAAACAATATGAAAATGTTGAGCTTGCCAATTTTAAATGAACAAAAGCCATGAGGAGACATTGCACAAAAGAAGTACAGGTGACCAGTAAGCATATGATTAAAAGTTTAGTTGCAATAAGAATCAAAGAAGCATTTCACTTACTGAATAAGGCTGTTTTTCATTTTAGTCGCTGTCCAGAAGGCATGAGTGTTCCCTGATCTCTCCAAGACTCAGTTTACTGAAAACAAGGACAATTACATATGCTTTGCCTTCCTTAAGGGTTTTTTGTGAAGAATTAAATACATAAATATATATGTGTATACAGATATATATAGGTATGTGAAATTACTTTGCAAACTCTGAACCCCTATTCAAATATGAAATATTGTTTGCTTTCCCAGAGCGCAGGCTGCAAAGCCCTGCATTCTCTTCTTTGATGAATTTGAATCCATTGCCCCTCGACGAGGCCACGATAATACAGGAGTTACAGATCGCGTAGTTAACCAGTTGCTGACTCAGTTGGATGGAGTAGAAGGCTTACAGGGTAATGACTGTAGATACAGAAATATCTTCTTATAACAAAATTTCACCAGGATTTATTAGAAAATTTTTATTTTTGTCCCCCCAGGTGTTTACGTATTGGCTGCCACTAGTCGCCCTGACTTGATTGACCCTGCCCTGCTCAGGCCTGGCCGACTAGATAAATGTGTATATTGTCCTCCTCCTGATCAGGTGACAGTTTCATATTCAGAGTCCAGAAACCCAACAAATGCTAAACTCTCCTTGTGAACGTTACTTCTGTTAGGTAATAGCAATTGTGCTTAGAAGACCAGCTTTAGGCAAAGACCTTAGTCACTTTTTCTCACAACATAAAAAGATTCTGAATTAGATACGAAACCTCTTTGGCCCAGTCATTCCATGCAAGTCTAAGAACTGGCATCTTTCAGTGGTGGCTAATTGGAAAAAAAGAGAAGGAAACCCAAAGTATTGCATGTCCACATTCCCTGTGTTCAAAGATCACACACCTCATCATCCTGACAAAAGACCGATACAGAACCAAGCATATGACTAGGAAGCATTGTCTATGCAGGTTATGTAGAGATGCGACTTTTAACTGTTTCTAGTCCTATGTTGTTCCAGCTCTTGTTCCCAAATTCAGAAAGGAATGAATGACAGAAGAAATAGACAAATGAATAGTCAAAGGTATAAAATGTGTATCATAAGTAGCTATTATTTAATTTTCCTTTTGAAACACTTTCTTGGCTGATGTGCCCAAATCTAGCGAGTTAGCACTGTCTGAATAAGAAATGATGTACACTGAATACTTTCCTTTCCACGTTCCTTCTGTTAGGGAGAAAGTTCCAAGGAGGATAGATGTAGACTAGTTGGTACATTCCTCAACTTTCCTGTAAAGCTTATTAGATATATATGTTAATATTTTTTAAAAATCGTTAAGATATACTTAAAATAATATTTAATTTTGTGTTTATTTGTTAAATCAATTAGCTTTTCTCCCTTCAGGTGTCACGTCTTGAAATTTTAAACGTGCTCAGTGACTCTCTACCTCTGGCAGATGATGTGGACCTTCAGCACGTGGCATCAGCAACTGACTCCTTCACGGGAGCTGATCTGAAAGCTTTACTTTACAATGCCCAGTTAGAGGCGTTACATGGAAGGCTGCTGTCCTGTGGACTCCAAGTAAGTTATGTGAGGAAAGCGTTACTATGGTGTCTTATGAGTGATAGGAGCAGTTCAATGTCAAAATTTCACCCTTAAAAAAATTTTTTTAGACAATGTTCATAAAACTGTATAGAAATTCACCTTAAGTTGAATGTACTACAGTTGGAATATTGGTTTTGCAGAGAATTTGTAATTAATTACATGAAGAGTTGGTGTCGTGTTTCTTTAACATCACCATACTATTGGCAAAATACGCTGGCTTGTGGAAGGGTATTATTTAAATTGGGGTATCATGAATTATATTGAGGTTTTAAATTTGTTTGTACTTTAATTTTTTTTCAATCAGCAAAGTTATTTTGAAGCTAAAAGTGTTCCAGATCTGGCCAATAGGAGCCAATTTTAAGATGGCTTCTGTGCCCTTTTGGTATGGCCTTGTCATTCTTTGATCAGTTACTTACTTCCCTATTCAGCTAGATGTTCTCAGTTTATCTTGTACTGTGTCTGTACTCAGCCCTAGAATCAGCCTTTCCTCTAAGGATAATATTTTAATTTTTGCAGCAAATAATTTGAACTCTGCTACATTGTGGACTTTATCTATTTTCTAGGAAGTTTTTCCTGTATACTCTTCTCCCCTACAATTTTTTGGAGACTGTTGCAGGGGCTAAATTCAGATACTGCCGAATTTTTGCTATTTGTTTTGGCAAGCCATTGGAGTTTTTTCTCCCCTGTTCATTAGCAGAAAATGTGTTATTTGTAAAGCACATTATAATGTTAAATCAACCATGTTATGGAGTACTATATTATTTCAGAGTAGAAAAGTAAGAATTAGAAGACAGAGACATGAAAATAAAATCCAGAGGTCTGAGTCCTCAGTTTGTTACTTTGGGGAAGATGGTTGGCAAATTATCTACACATTCATCTTGCCTTTCCTTATTTTAATAATTAAAATTTTATGATGTGCTTCAGAACCATTATTGAATCGATACGAGCTTTTGTGAAAAATGCCTCAAGCTTCCTTGTACTGGTCTATTGGGATGCTGTCTGCGTGGTCTATTGCTGAGTTATGGCTTCTGTAGAGCTTTACAACTGGTTGTCCTTTTGTGTGTTTTAGGATGGAGGTTCCAGCTCTGATAGTGACCTAAGTCTATCTTCAATGGTTTTTATTAACCATAGCAGTGGCTCTGACGATTCAGCTGGAGATGGAGAAAGTGGCCTAGAGCAGTCCCTTGTTTCTCTAGAGGTGTCTGAGATGCTGCCAGATGAATCAAAATTCAACGTGTACCGGCTCTACTTTGGAAGCTCTTATGAATCAGAACTTGGAAATGGAACCTCGTCTGATTTGGTACCTTGTGTAACACGTCATTGTACACTTCTGAAATAGAAAGCCGTATGTGGGTATAATTTCTATCCTAACCAGCCCCACGTAATCTTTCTGCTTGGTTGGTTCTTTAGTAAAATAGTCTTTTCTTACACTAATTAGTCATTTTCATTCCCTGTTAAGAAATGTGAGAGCTGGCAGCACGGGGGCGCCAAAAATCCAGTGCTTGTGATTCCCCTTTGCTTTTTTCAGGTTTATCTCCTTTCATTTGGTTTTAAAGCATCTTTAGTAGCAGATCCATTTTATGTCAGACTCAAATTCTGTTATTGTAAAACAGTTGAGTATAATGATAAATTTGGTACAAATTTTGACAAAAAAATGTTACCTATTTGTAATACTGCTAGTGGAAAGTGTAAGCACAGTGAAAATGTTAGTAGTGATGTTTCAACAAGGAAAATGTTCAGATTAAATGTGGGCGATATCATTATTTTTCTAAGTTAAAATAGCATTCAACACATCCCAAAAATTAACAGTGGTTCACTGTTGCTTTATTGGTAAACATAACATTTTTACATATATTTAGTTATATTTTGGTAAATTTCCTTTATTTAGAAAATATAAAAATATATATATAGGTTTAAAAAAATAAAACTAACCCATTTTTATTCTCAAGAATAGTAAGCTATTTAATTCCAGTCTTTGTTTTCTATTTCATACTTATATATAGAAGTGTCCCAAACTTTAGTATAACTGTTTCCTGAAAACTGAGAATAAGACTCATTTGGGACCTCTCACTAGGGCATTATTGTGGTGGGTTTAATAGCAAAACTTTAACAAACCTTGCATTATGGCAGTTTTCACTCTGTGGTTGTTCAACAATATAGATATAGATGAACCTTTATGGAATGTGAACATATTTTAAACTTGCTTAATTTCAGTTAATTAAAATGTAAGCTTACCCATGTCAAGATACTGTAACTTTTGTTTCTAATTTTATCTTTGATACATAATTTTTTTCTCTCCTGCTCTTTTCCCCTCCCTTCCTCCTCTCATTATTATACTTAACCCTGCAGAGCTCGCAATGCCTGTCAGCACCAAGTTCCATGACTCAGGATTTTCCTGGAGATCATGGGAAAGATCAGTTGTCCTCACGACCACCAGTGTTCAGAGCAGCTTCACAAGAGGGTTATCAAGAACTCACCCAGGAACAAAGAGATCAACTGAGGGCAGAGATCAGTATTATCAAAGGCAGATACCGGAGCCAAAGTGGAGTATGGCTTTTCCCTCCTCGTTACACTTGTAAAATTTTTTAAAACCTGCTTTCCTTTTTTTTTTTTAAGTTGTTTTTCTCTTCGATATGTATTATTTTATTTCTAAATGAGCTATATTTATAAACAAGGGACTGAAAATATTGATCATTTAAATGGTTATGTGCTAACAATTTTTATTAATCTTATGAGAAATCAATGTATAAATGAGCAGTCTCCTAAAAAAAAAAAAACAGACAAGAAATGTCACTTGGATTCCGTTTTTCGTTGTATCTCGAAGTTAACTTTTTCTCCTTTTATTTAAGGAGGATGATGCCCCTACCCAACCAGCACCACTGAGAACCAGTCTAGCTATTCATCAGGCACATTTAATGACAGCACTCAGTCACACAAGGCCATCCATCAGTGAAGATGACTGGAAGAATTTTGCTGAGCTGTAAGTAACATTCTGATTCAGAAGTATACATATTATAGGTGACAGTTATTCAGACTTTAAAATTTCCTATTTAAAATCACAAATTTCGAGTATTTAAAAGCATTTGTTTAAATACATGGCTACTAAACACCCCAAAACCTCAGGAATGTAAAGTCAAAGATGAATGTTCATTACAGATAAATTGAAATATAATCAAATGAATTGATTAAGAAATTGGTTTAATTTTGAAAGCATTAAAAGAAAATCAAAAACACAAAATGATTCCAGTATATAGTTTGCAAACATTATGAAAAATACACTTCTTCTGGTTTCAAAAAATTTACATTTTATTCTCAAGAACAGGTACATACACTAACATTTATTCACTTGTGGACCATGTTTAATACACATTTGGATATATACACATCTTATAGTTGTCTCTGTAGCATTTAGGATCTGAGACCCGTAGAATGGGGATTCAAGGTCAGTGTTCAACTTAAGTCAACTCAAGAAATGTATTCCTGCTCTTCACAATTTACAAATCTTTCTTGTATAGTTTGGCTGTACTCTGGGATGTGCATGCATATGTATATTGGGAGGGTGGAAAACTTCTCCATTCCCTTCTAGCTTCTTTGGTTCAGTCTAATAGTTAAATTGACATAGGATGAATTAACAGGAGAAAAATTTAATTTCGTACATTCAAGATCCTTGCAAAAATGAGACTACAGGCAGTCAGAAGGTTGAGGCTTATATGCTATCCTGAGGTATGGAGAGAGGGGTGGGACTTCAAAGAAGGGGAGGGGGCAATTCACAGGAAGATGTGGAGGCCAGAGCTGTGAAAAACATATGCTTGCCCAGCCATGAAGGTGAGTATTATGAGATAAAAAGTTATCTATGGTAATAGCACTCTTACTGGTACAAGGCCCTTATTTAAGACACAGAGACAGAAAGAGAGAGAAACTAGCCGCCGCCTCCTCAATTGAAAACACAGACACACTAGCCTCAAACTCCTCCATTACATAGACAGACAATTAGATAGACACAAACTAGCTTCCTCTTCCTCCTTGATTAGATAGATTGATACATAGACACACAGCCTCCTCCTACATATAGATACATAACCAGATAGACAAACAGACATACCTGCGTCCAGCTTCTCCTCCATTAGATAGACAGATAAACACCCAAGCCTCCTCCACCTTCTCAAATAGAAAGACACAAGACAGATAAACAAACTAGCCTCCTCCTCCACTATTAGATACAGATAGACACATAGACATATAGGCAAACACACTAGCCCCTCTTCCTAAACATACACACACTAGCTTTCTCCTCCATTACATAGATAAAGAGACACAGACACAAAACCATCCTGGTCCTCCATTACATGGACACACAGATAGACACACTAGCCTCTTTCATTAGACAGACACACTATCCTCCTCCTCCATTTGATAGAGATAAGACACATAAAAAACATTATATACACACTAGCTGCCTCCTCTTCCACCATTAGATACAAAACTACATACATACATAGACAGACAAACACTAGCATCTGCGATTAGATATATAGACACACTAGCCTCTTCTCCTCCATAAAACAGACAGACACATACATAGACAGACACACTTGCCTCCTCTTCCTCTACATACGGAGAGAGATGGACGCACTAGCCCCTCCTCCTCCATTAGAAAGACAGATAGACACATACACCGAGCAACAGCCACACTAACGTCTCCCTTCTCCTCTATTAGACAGACAGACAGGCAGACTAGCCACCTCTTCGTCCTGTTCAGATACAGACAAAAACACACACATAGATACAAGGAAACACTAGCCTCCTTCTCATTTTTACATAACGAGGAGAGAGAGAGAGAGAGAGAGACACACACAGATAGACACACTCGCCTCCTCATCCTGTTGAGAGAGAGAGAGAGAGAGAGACACACAGGTAGATACACGGAACACTAGCAACCGCCTCCTCCTCCTTCTCCATTACATAGATACACACATAGACAGACATGATAGATAGATGGATAGACAGGCACAATATCATCCTGTTCCTTCCTATTTACATAGACACATAGACACACAAATAGTTATACACACACATACATACCAGACACTCTAACCGCCTCCTCTTCCTGCTTAGAGTGTGCGAGAGATACATACAGATAGACACACTAGCCGCCGCGTGTGTTTAGATACGTAGAGAGAGTGAGAGAGACACACAGATCGATAGACACAGGAGCCTCCTCCTCTTTTCAGACAGATGGACAGGCACACTAGACTCCTCCTCCATTTGATAGATAGGAAGACAGACAGACAAACACTAGCGTCCTCCTCCTCCTCTATCACATAGATACACACAGATAGAGAGGTAGACAGACACACTACCCCTCCACCTTCATTAGATAGACAAAATGATCAACACACGGACACTTAGACACACTAGCCTCCTCCATTAAATACGTAGATATACAGATAGATAGATGGATAGACACCCTAGCCTCCTCCTCCTCCATTAGATAGATACAGACAGACAGACACACTAGCCTGCTTGATTAGCTAGACAGGCACACCAACCGCCTCCTCTTCTTCCTCCATTACATAGAAAGACAGACAGACACTGTGCTCCCCAGTAGACGGATATATAGACACACTAGCCTCCTCCTTCTCCTCCATTAGATACAGAGATAGACAGAACACTTGCCTCCTCTTCCTCTACATAGGGAGATAGATGGACACACTAGCCCCCTCCTCCTCCTCCATTAGAAACACAGACACACACAGACCGAGAAACAGCCACACTAGCGTCCTCCTTATCCCCTATTAGACGGACAGACAGACAGACAGACAGACTAGCCGCCTCTTCGTCCTGTTGAGATACAGAAAGAAACACACACAGAGATACAAAGACACACTAGCCTCCTCCACCTCCTGTTTCGATAGAGGCAGCGAGAGATCACACAGACAGATAGACACACTAGCCTACTCCTCATTTTTAGATAACTAGAGAGAGAGAGAGAGAGAAGACACACACACATAGGTAGACACACGGAACACTAGCCCCTCTCCTCCTCCTTCCCCATTAGATAGATGGATAGACAGACAGACAGACAGAGAGATACAAGCCAGATACTCTAGAGCCTCTCTTCCTGGTGAAATAGAGAGTGTGCGAGAGATACACGCAGATAGACACAAACTAGCCGCCGCCTCTGTTTACATACGTAGAGAGAGGGAGTGAGAGATCCACAACAGATCGATAGACACGGAGACTCCTCCTCCTCTTGTTTAGACAGATGACAGGCACGCTAGCCGCCCTCCTTATATAGAAAACACAGACCGATACGGACATGCTATCCGCCTCCTCCATTTGATAGATAGGAGGACAGACAGACAGACACTAGCGGCCTCCTCCTCTATATCAGATAGATACACAGCAGAGATAGGTAGGTAGACAGACATATAGACAGACACACTAACTCCTCCTGCTTCTCCATTAGATAGGTGGACAGGCACACTAGTCTCCTCCACTAGGGATATACAGAGCAGATACATAGATACACAGACACAGTAGCCTTCTCCTCCATTTGATAGAGGAGGAGAGAGGGACGCTAGTGTGTGTTTGTCTGTCTTCCTCCTATCTATCAGAACCATACACACACAGAGATAGACAGATAGACAGACTATAGACAGACACCTAAACCCCTCCTCCGTTTGATTCATTGATAGACACGCAAGGCTCCTCCTTCATTAGATAGACAAAATGATCAACACACGGACAATTAGACACACTAGCCGCCTCCACTCCTGTTTCGATAGAGACAGCGAGATACACACAGATAGATAGACACACTACCTCCTCCTCATTTTAGATAACTAGAAGAGAGAGAGCGAGAGAGACAACACAGATAGAACAGTAGCCTCCTCATCCTGTGAGAGAGAGAGAGAGAGAGACACACACACAGACAAACAGGTAGACACACGGAACACTAGCCACCTCCTCCTCCTCCTTCCACATTAGATAGATGGATAGATAGACAGACAGACAGACAGACAGATACATAGCCAGACACTCTACCGCCTCCCTCTTCCTGCTGAATTAGAGAGTGTGCGAGATAACACGCAGATAGACACATAGCCGCGCCTCTGTTTACATACGTAGAGAGAGGGAGTGAGAGATCCACACACAGATCGATAGACACAGGAGCCTCCTCTCTCCTGTTTAGAAGATGGACAGGCACGCTAGCGCCTCCTCCATTTGATAGATAGGAGGTCATACAGACAGACGACACTAGCGGCTCCTTCCTCCTCTATCAAATAACACAGGAAGGATAGGAGGTTAGAACAGACGTATAGACGGACCACCACTACCCTCCTCCTGCTTCTCCATTACATAGGTGGAGGCACACTAGCCTCCTCCCACTAGGGATATACAGAGACAGATACATAGATACACAGACACAGTAGCCTTCTCGTCCTCCTCCATTACGGAGATAAATAGAAAGACAGATGGACAGACAGACACCCTAGCCTCCTCCTTCTGCTCCATTACAGAGACAGACAGATACTCAGACACACTAGCCTCCTCCTCCTCCTCCTGCATTAAATACATAGATAGTACATACATAGTTAGAAACACAGACAGACAGACAGACACACTGGATTCCTGCTCCTCTGCAGAGAGATAGTTAGACACACTAGTCTATTCCTCCTGCATTAGACAGACAGACACTACCCTCCTCCTGCTTCTCCTTTAGATAGGTGGACAGGCACACTAGCCTCCTCCACTAGGGACATACAGAGACAGATACATAGATACACGGACACAGTAGCCTTCTCCTCCATTTGATAGAGGAGGAGGACGCTAGTGTGTGTTTGTCTGTCTGTCCTATCTATCAGATACATACACACAGAGATAGACAGATAGACAGACCTATAGACAGACACACTAACCCCTCCTCCGTTTGATTCATTGATAGACACGCAAGGCTCCTCCTTCATTAGATAGACAAAATGATCAACACACGGACAATTAGACACACTAGCCTCCTCCTCCTCCATTAGATAGATACAGACAGACAGACACACTAGCCTGCTTGAGAGCTAGACAGACACACCAGCCGCCTCCTCTTCTTCCTCCATTAGATAGAAAGACAGACAGACACTGTGCTCCCCCAGTAGACGGATATATACACACGAGCCTCCTCCTTCTCCTCCATTAGATACAGAGATAGACAGACACACTTGCCTCCTCTTCCTCTACATAGGGAGATAGATGGACACACTAGCCCCCTCCTCCTCCTCCATTAGAAACACAGACACACACACAGACCGAGAACAGCCACACTAGCGTCCTCCTTATCCCCTATTAGACGGACAGACAGACAGACAGACAGACTAGCCGCCTCTTCGTCCTGTTGAGATACAGAAAGAAACACACACAGAGATACAAAGACACACTAGCCTCCTCCACCTCCTGTTTCGATAGAGGCAGCGAGAGATACACACAGACAGATAGACACACTAGCCTTCTCCTCATTTTTAGATAACTAGAGAGAGAGAGAGAGAGAGAGAGAGAGAGAGAGAGAGAGAGAGAGAGAGACAACACACACAGGTAGACACACGGAACACTAGCCACCTCCTCCTCCTCCTTCCCCATTAGATAGATGGATAGATAGACAGACAGACAGACAGAGAGATACATAGCCAGACACTCTAGCCGCCTCCTCTTCCTGCTGAAATAGAAAGAGAGTGTGCGAGAGATACACGCAGATAGACACACTAGCCGCCGCCTCTGTTTACATACGTAGAGAGAGGGAGTGAGAGATACACACACAGATCGATAGACACAGGAGCCTCCTCCACCTCTTGTTTAGACAGATGGACAGGCACGCTAGCCGCCTCCTCCATTTGATAGATAGCAGGTCATACAGACAGACAGACACTAGCGGCCTCCTCCTCCTCTATCAGATAGATACACGCAGAGATAGGTAGGTAGACACATATAGACAGACACACTACCCTCCTCCTGCTTCTCCATTACATAGGTGGACAGGCACACTAGCCTCCTCCACTAGGGATATACAGAGACAGATACATAGATACACAGACACATTAGCCTTCTCCTCCATTTGATAGAGGAGGAGGAGGACGCTAGTGTGTGTTTGTCTGTCTCTCCTCCTATCTATCAGATACATACACACACAGAGATAGACAGATAGACAGACCTATAGACAGACACACTAACCCCTCCTCCGTTTGATTCATTGATAGACACGCAAGGCTCCTCCTTCATTAGATAGACAAAATGATCAACACACGGACAATTAGACACACTAGCCTCCTCCATTAAATACGTAGATATACAGAGATGGA
>NW_022588484.1:0-14016 GCF_009834535.1 Camelus ferus | reverse complement strand
CTTTGTTTATGTATAAAGTTTGTTTTGAAATTTTTTTCAGTTGATTTTTAGAAAAAGTATACATTCTCCAACTTCTGTACACAATAATTGGTTTCTGTAATTGAAGACACTGATTAAAGTAATTCATGTCTTATTACATATTTTCTGGAGTCTCCAGAGATAGACAGAACATTTTCCTTTTTCAAAGCATTCATTAGTTTACTAAACAAATAATTGTTCAGTGCTTATGATGTGGCAGGTGCTGTTGTTGGCCCTGGCAATTGACTATTGATCAAAGCTGCCTTTTCAGAGCTTGTATTCTACTAGTGGAGGGCGACAGTAAGCAGGTAGACACATGGAGTATATACTGTACTGTCAGGTGGTGGCCGGTGCTGTGCAGGAGGACAGCAGGAGAGGGAGGTGCAGAGTAACCAAGTGGCTCACACACAGGGCTGTCAGGCAAGGGCTTTCTGAGGATGTGGGGTCCCGTCAGAAATCTAAAAGAAATGAAGCAACGAGCCATGAGACTATCTGGGGACAAGTGTTCTACGCAGAGGATACACCAAGTATAGAACTTGTGGTATGACGTTAATTCCAGCCATATTAATTTTTTACATGTATTTGACAGAAATCCATTTAGTTATATTAAAATTTTTCCATTATTGCATTAAGACTTAGTCATGCACAAAAATTATATTTGTTTTTAGATAATTTTCATTCTAATTTAATTTTATTTTCCCTAACAGGGGCCAGAGTTACTCAGCAAATATATTGGAGCAAGTGAACAAGCTGTTCGGGATATTTTTATTAGGTTGGTTCCCTATGAATGTTTTTTAAGTAACTGGACTGTGTGTTTATTGATCAGTCAATGCTTTTTGTTCTTCACTTACTTTTTTGAAAATTGATGTTTGAAACCTATGATTTATGTGGATTATTAATAAGCTAGGGAAAAAAGATTTACTTTTTCACCAAATACCACTTAAATATAAAACATTTTTGATACTAAGTTTTGGAAGTTATTTGGCTCTACATTTACATTAGAAATATTCCTGGGGAGGGTATAGCTCAGGGGTAGAGTGTGGCTTAGCATGCACAAGGTCCTGGGTTCAATCCCCAGTACCTTCATTAACAAAAAAAATATGTAAATAAACCTAATCACCTCCCCCCCAAAAAAAAAAATTAAAAAAAAGGAATATTCCTGAAATGCTGCAAGTGTAATCATAAGTGGTTATTCAGAGGAATCTCAAACCATATGAAGCATAGTTACCCAGTTTATCTCTTTTATAAATTAAGATTCCATGTGGCCAACTTGGTTAAAATAGAGTATAATTATTACTGCATTTATACAAAAATACATATGAATACAGAAGCTTAAGAATGAAAATAATATTTAAGTGTGATGGGATTATAGGGAGCTCCTAAATGAAAAAGCTACTTTGTTCTATTCTAAAATTTTATTAAAAAACACGGAGTTAGAATATATATAATGTACATATATATTTTAAAGAATAATAAATTGAACTTGTATTTCCACCACCCAATTTAAGAACTAGAACATTACCAAGAAAGCATTACTACAGAGAATGTCAACCATGTATTGACAAAAGGTTCAATTTACCAGGAAGATATTACAGTTCTAAAATTATATGTATCTAATACTGTAGCTTCAAAATATTTAAGGCAGATATTTATGGAACTGGAGAAATTGAGAAATCCACCTTCATAGATTTTTTAACACAGTTTTCAATAATTAGAAAAATAAATAAATAAAAATTCAGTTTAAAAAAAAAGTAAAAACTTAGACTATTTAAACAACATAATCAGCAAGGTTGATGTAAGCATGATTGGAACATGTACCCAACAACTAGAGAATACACATTCTTTTCAAGCACACCTGGAACATTTTTGAAAATTGGCTATATGTCATGCCATACATAGCAGTTGCAGTTTCGAAGAAACAATATCATATACCCTCCATTCTCTGAAAACAGTTAAGTTAAATTTCTCAAGAAAGGCTAACCCCCCCCATACATTTAAATATTTAAAAAACTCTTCTAAATTAATCATAGGTGAAGGAAGGGATCATAATGGAAAATAATTGGCACTGAATAATAATAAAAATCTGTTTATTAAAATTGTGGATGCTGTAAAACTTATTTCAAGGGAGAAAGAATTATACTTATTCCAAGAAAAATTTTTTTTTCTAAGAATTTTTTAATTCTTAGAAAACAGATCAAAAGTTAATCACTAGGTATCCATCTCATGAAATTAAGAAAATACAGATATAAATGAAAAAAAAATTAAAAGGGAAATAATAAAGATAATGAAAATTAGTGAAATAGAAAACAATTCAGTAGAGAAGTTCACAAACCCAAATTTTTTTGTAAACTTGATCAGCAGGACTGATCAGGAAGAAGAAAGGAAGGTTGAATAAACAATAATAAGGATAAAAGGGATGACTATAGATATACCAGAAATGTGAAAGATAATAAGGATCTATTATTAAATATTACACTTAATGCCAATGCATTTCAAACTTGGGTGACATAGATAAAATATATTTGATCAAAATCGAGCAAAAGAAGAAACAAAATCTGAAAAGTCCCATAACCATAGGAAGAAAATGAGTCTTTCGTTAAAAATCCTTGCACAAGTCAAACATCAGACCCAGCCGGTTTCCTAAGAGAGTTTTGCCAGACGTTCAAGGAACGGGTAATTCCAGTCTGTTTGGCCTCAGATTTATCTTATTTGCCATACAGTTAGTAAGATATGTTGGGGGTTTTTTTTTCAATCAATGTGACATTTTGTTTTGTATTAGGGGTCATTCTCCAGACATTTAGTCCATCCTGTTACCAGAGATAGAACTTATGTTCTCTTCTTTTTAATTAAAACAAAATTAATTAATAAAAAGTTGGAGTTCAAGTTAGAAAAAATGTATGTAAGAAAAAAATGTAGGTAACTGAAATATAGAGAGCCCTTATAAAACAATATGAAAATGTTGAGCTTGCCAATTTTAAATGAACAAAAGCCATGAGGAGACATTGCACAAAAGAAGTACAGGTGACCAGTAAGCATATGATTAAAAGTTTAGTTGCAATAAGAATCAAAGAAGCATTTCACTTACTGAATAAGGCTGTTTTTCATTTTAGTCGCTGTCCAGAAGGCATGAGTGTTCCCTGATCTCTCCAAGACTCAGTTTACTGAAAACAAGGACAATTACATATGCTTTGCCTTCCTTAAGGGTTTTTTGTGAAGAATTAAATACATAAATATATATGTGTATACAGATATATATAGGTATGTGAAATTACTTTGCAAACTCTGAACCCCTATTCAAATATGAAATATTGTTTGCTTTCCCAGAGCGCAGGCTGCAAAGCCCTGCATTCTCTTCTTTGATGAATTTGAATCCATTGCCCCTCGACGAGGCCACGATAATACAGGAGTTACAGATCGCGTAGTTAACCAGTTGCTGACTCAGTTGGATGGAGTAGAAGGCTTACAGGGTAATGACTGTAGATACAGAAATATCTTCTTATAACAAAATTTCACCAGGATTTATTAGAAAATTTTTATTTTTGTCCCCCCAGGTGTTTACGTATTGGCTGCCACTAGTCGCCCTGACTTGATTGACCCTGCCCTGCTCAGGCCTGGCCGACTAGATAAATGTGTATATTGTCCTCCTCCTGATCAGGTGACAGTTTCATATTCAGAGTCCAGAAACCCAACAAATGCTAAACTCTCCTTGTGAACGTTACTTCTGTTAGGTAATAGCAATTGTGCTTAGAAGACCAGCTTTAGGCAAAGACCTTAGTCACTTTTTCTCACAACATAAAAAGATTCTGAATTAGATACGAAACCTCTTTGGCCCAGTCATTCCATGCAAGTCTAAGAACTGGCATCTTTCAGTGGTGGCTAATTGGAAAAAAAGAGAAGGAAACCCAAAGTATTGCATGTCCACATTCCCTGTGTTCAAAGATCACACACCTCATCATCCTGACAAAAGACCGATACAGAACCAAGCATATGACTAGGAAGCATTGTCTATGCAGGTTATGTAGAGATGCGACTTTTAACTGTTTCTAGTCCTATGTTGTTCCAGCTCTTGTTCCCAAATTCAGAAAGGAATGAATGACAGAAGAAATAGACAAATGAATAGTCAAAGGTATAAAATGTGTATCATAAGTAGCTATTATTTAATTTTCCTTTTGAAACACTTTCTTGGCTGATGTGCCCAAATCTAGCGAGTTAGCACTGTCTGAATAAGAAATGATGTACACTGAATACTTTCCTTTCCACGTTCCTTCTGTTAGGGAGAAAGTTCCAAGGAGGATAGATGTAGACTAGTTGGTACATTCCTCAACTTTCCTGTAAAGCTTATTAGATATATATGTTAATAATTTTTAAAAATCGTTAAGATATACTTTAAAATAATATTTAATTTTGTGTTTTATTTGTTAAATCAATTAGCTTTTCTCCCTTCAGGTGTCACGTCTTGAAATTTTAAACGTGCTCAGTGACTCTCTACCTCTGGCATGATGTGGACCTTCAGCACGTGGCATCAGTAACTGACTCCTTCACGGGAGCTGATCTGAAAGCTTTACTTTACAATGCCCAGTTAGAGGCGTTACATGGAAGGCTGCTGTCCTGTGGACTCCAAGTAAGTTATGTGAGGAAAGCGTTACTATGGTGTCTTATGAGTGATAGGAGCAGTTCAATGTCAAAATTTCACCCTTAAAAAAATTTTTTTTAGACAACGTTCATAAAACTGTATAGAAATTCACCTTAAGTTGAATGTACTACAGTTGGAATATTGGTTTTGCAGAGAATTTGTAATTAATTACATGAAGAGTTTGGTGTCGTGTTTCTTTAACATCACCATACTATTGGCAAAATACGCTGGCTTGTGGAAGGGTATTATTTAAATTGGGGTATCATGAATTATATTGAGGTTTTAAATTTGTTTGTACTTTAATTTTTTTTCAATCAGCAAAGTTATTTTGAAGCTAAAAGTGTTCCAGATCTGGCCAATAGGAGCCAATTTTAAGATGGCTTCTGTGCCCTTTTGGTATGGCCTTGTCATTCTTTGATCAGTTACTTACTTCCCTATTCAGCTAGATGTTCTCAGTTTATCTTGTACTGTGTCTGTACTCAAGCCCTAGAATCAGCCTTTCCTCTAAGGATAATATTTTAATTTTTGCAGCAAATAATTTGAACTCTGCTACATTGTGGACTTTATCATTATTTTCTAGGAAGTCTTTTTCCTGTATACTCTTCTCCCCTACAATTTTTTGGAGACTGTTGCAGGGGCTAAATTCAGATACTGCCGAATTTTTGCTATTTGTTTTGGCAAGCCATTGGAGTTTTTTCTCCCCTGTTCATTAGCAGAAAATGTGTTTATTTGTAAAGCACATTATAATGTTAAATCAACCATGTTATGGAGTACTATATTATTTCAGAGTAGAAAAGTAAGAATTAGAAGACAGAGACATGAAAATAAAATCCAGAGGTCTGAGTCCTCAGTTTGTTACTTTGGGGAAGATGGTTGGCAAATTATCTACACATTCATCTTGCCTTTCCTTATTTTAATAATTAAAATTTTATGATGTGCTTCAGAACCATTATTGAATCGATACGAGCTTTTGTGAAAAATGCCTCAAGCTTCCTTGTACTGGTCTATTGGGATGCTGTCTGCGTGGTCTATTGCTGAGTTATGGCTTCTGTAGAGCTTTACAACTGGTTGTCCTTTTGTGTGTTTTAGGATGGAGGTTCCAGCTCTGATAGTGACCTAAGTCTATCTTCAATGGTTTTTATTAACCATAGCAGTGGCTCTGACGATTCAGCTGGAGATGGAGAAAGTGGCCTAGAGCAGTCCCTTGTTTCTCTAGAGGTGTCTGAGATGCTGCCAGATGAATCAAAATTCAACGTGTACCGGCTCTACTTTGGAAGCTCTTATGAATCAGAACTTGGAAATGGAACCTCGTCTGATTTGGTACCTTGTGTAACACGTCATTGTACACTTCTGAAATAGAAAGCCGTATGTGGGTATAATTTCTATCCTAACCAGCCCCACGTAATCTTTCTGCTTGGTTGGTTCTTTAGTAAAATAGTCTTTTCTTACACTAATTAGTCATTTTCATTCCCTGTTAAGAAATGTGAGAGCTGGCAGCACGGGGCGCCAAAAATCCAGTGCTTGTGATTCCCCTTTGCTTTCTTTCAGGTTTATCTCCTTTCATTAGTGGTTTTAAAGCATCTTTAGTAGCAGATCCATTTTATGTCAGACTCAAATTCTGTTATTGTAAAACAGTTGAGTATAATGATAAATTTGGTACAAATTTTGACAAAAAAATGTTACCTATTTGTAATACTGCTAGTGGAAAGTGTAAGCACAGTGAAAATGTTAGTAGTGATGTTTCAACAAGGAAAATGTTCAGATTAAATGTGGGCGATATCATTATTTTTCTAAGTTAAAATAGCATTCAACACATCCCAAAAAATTTAACAGTGGTTCACTGTTGCTTTATTGGTAAACATAACATTTTTACATATATTTAGTTATATTTTGGTAAATTTCCTTTATTTAGAAAATATAAAAATATATATATAGGTTTAAAAAAAAAACTAACCCATTTTTATTCTCAAGAATAGTAAGCTATTTAATTCCAGTCTTTGTTTTCTATTTCATACTTTATATATAGAAGTGTCCCAAACTTTAGTATAACTGTTTCCTGAAAACTGAGAATAAGACTCATTTGGGACCTCTCACTAGGGCATTATTGTGGTGGGTTTAATAGCAAAACTTTAACAAACCTTGCATTATGGCAGTTTTCACTCTGTGGTTGTTCAAAATATATAGATGAACCTTTATGGAATGTGAACATATTTTAAACTTGCTTAATTTCAGTTAATTAAAATGTAAGCTTACCCATGTCAAGATACTGTAACTTTTGTTTCTAATTTTATCTTTGATACATAATTTTTTTCTCTCCTGCTCTTTTCCCCCCTCCCTTCCTCCTCTCATTATTATACTTAACCCTGCAGAGCTCGCAATGCCTGTCAGCACCAAGTTCCATGACTCAGGATTTTCCTGGAGATCATGGGAAAGATCAGTTGTCCTCACGACCACCAGTGTTCAGAGCAGCTTCACAAGAGGGTTATCAAGAACTCACCCAGGAACAAAGAGATCAACTGAGGGCAGAGATCAGTATTATCAAAGGCAGATACCGGAGCCAAAGTGGAGTATGGCTTTTCCCTCCTCGTTACACTTGTAAAATTTTTTAAAACCTGCTTTCCTTTTTTTTTTTTAAGTTGTTTTTCTCTTCGATATGTATTATTTTATTTCTAAATGAGCTATATTTATAAACAAGGGACTGAAAATATTGATCATTTAAATGGTTATGTGCTAACAATTTTTTAATCTTATGAGAAATCAATGTATAAATGAGCAGTCTCCTAAAAAAAAAAAAAACAGACAAGAAATGTCACTTGGATTCCGTTTTTCGTTGTATCTCGAAGTTAACTTTTTCTCCTTTTATTTAAGGAGGATGATGCCCCTACCCAACCAGCACCACTGAGAACCAGTCTAGCTATTCATCAGGCACATTTAATGACAGCACTCAGTCACACAAGGCCATCCATCAGTGAAGATGACTGGAAGAATTTTGCTGAGCTGTAAGTAACATTCTGATTCAGAAGTATACATATTATAGGTGACAGTTATTCAGACTTTAAAATTTCCTATTTAAAATCACAAATATTTCGAGTATTTAAAAGCATTTGTTTAAATACATGGCTACTAAACACCCCAAAACCTCAGGAATGTAAAGTCAAAGATGAATGTTCATTACAGATAAATTGAAATATAATCAAATGAATTGATTAAGAAATTGGTTTAATTTTGAAAGCATTAAAAGAAAATCAAAAACACAAAATGATTCCAGTATATAGTTTGCAAACATTATGAAAAATACACTTCTTCTGGTTTCAAAAAATTTACATTTTATTCTCAAGAACAGGTACATACACTAACATTTATTCACTTGTGGACCATGTTTAATACACATTTGGATATATACACATCTTAGTTGTCTCTGTAGCAGTTTAGGATCTGAGACCCGTAGAATGGGGATTCAAGGTCAGTGTTCAACTTAAGTCAACTCAAGAAATGTATTCCTGCTCTTCACAATTTACAAATCTTTCTTGTATAGTTTGGCTGTACTCTGGGATGTGCATGCATATGTATATTGGGAGGGTGGAAAACTTCTCCATTCCCTTCTAGCTTCTTTGGTTCAGTCTAATAGTTAAATTGACATAGGATGAATTAACAGGAGAAAAATTTAATTTCGTACATTCAAGATCCTTGCAAAAATGAGACTACAGGCAGTCAGAAGGTTGAGGCTTATATGCTATCCTGAGGTATGGAGAGAGGGGTGGGACTTCAAAGAAGGGGAGGGCAATTCACAGGAAGATGTGGAGGCCAGAGCTGTGAAAAACATATGCTTGCCCAGCCATGAAGGTGAGTATTATGAGATAAAAAGTTATCTATGGTAATAGCACTCTTACTGGTACAAGGCCCTTATTTAAGACACAGAGACAGAAAGAGAGAGAAACTAGCCGCCGCCTCCTCAATTGAAAACACAGACACACTAGCCTCAAACTCCTCCATTACATAGACAGACAATTAGATAGACACAAACTAGCTTCCTCTTCCTCCTTGATTAGATAGATTGATACATAGACACACAGCCTCCTCCTACATATAGATACATAACCAGATAGACAAACAGACATACCTGCGTCCAGCTTCTCCTCCATTAGATAGACAGATAAACACCCAAGCCTCCTCCACCTTCTCAAATAGAAAGACTACAAGACAGATAAACAAACTAGCCTCCTCCTCCACTATTAGATACAGATAGACACATAGACATATAGGCAAACACACTAGCCCCTCTTCCTAAACATACACACACTTTTCTCCTCCATTACATAGATAAAGAGACACAGACACAAAACCATCCTGGTCCTCCATTACATGGACACACAGATAGACACACTACCTCTTTCATTAGACAGACACACTATCCTCCTCCTCCATTTGATAGAGATAAGACACATAAAAAACATTATATACACACTAGCTGCCTCCTCTTCCACCATTAGATACAAAACTACATACATACATAGACAGACAAACACTAGCATCTGCGATTAGATATATAGACACACTAGCCTCTTCTCCTCCATAAAACAGACAGACACATACATAGACAGACACACTTGCCTCCTCTTCCTCTACATACGGAGAGAGATGGACGCACTAGCCCCTCCTCCTCCATTAGAAAGACAGATAGACACATACACCGAGCAACAGCCACACTAACGTCTCCCTTCTCCTCTATTAGACAGACAGACAGGCAGACTAGCCACCTCTTCGTCCTGTTCAGATACAGACAAAAACACACACATAGATACAAGGAAACACTAGCCTCCTTCTCATTTTTACATAACGAGAGAGAGAGAGAGAGAGAGAGAGACACACACAGATAGACACACTCGCCTCCTCATCCTGTTGAGAGAGAAGAGAGAGAGAGACACACAGGTAGATACACGGAACACTAGCAACCGCCTCCTCCTCCTTCTCCATTACATAGATACACACATAGACAGACATGATAGATAGATGGATAGACAGGCACAATATCATCCTGTTCCTTCCTATTTACATAGACACATAGACACACAAATAGTTATACACACACATACATACCAGACACTCTAACCGCCTCCTCTTCCTGCTTAGAGTGTGCGAGAGATACATACAGATAGACACACTAGCCGCCGCGTGTGTTTAGATACGTAGAGAGAGTGAGAGAGACACACACAGATCGATAGACACAGGAGCCTCCTCCTCTTCTTCAGACAGATGGACAGGCACACTAGACTCCTCCTCCATTTGATAGATAGGAAGACAGACAGACAAACACTAGCGTCCTCCTCCTCCTCTATCACATAGATACACACAGATAGAGAGGTAGACAGACACACTACCCCTCCACCTTCATTAGATAGACAAAATGATCAACACACGGACACTTAGACACACTAGCCTCCTCCATTAAATACGTAGATATACAGATAGATGGATAGACACCCTAGCCTCCTCCTCCTCCATTAGATAGATACAGACAGACAGACACACTAGCCTGCTTGATTAGCTAGACAGGCACACCAACCGCCTCCTCTTCTTCCTCCATTACATAGAAAGACAGACAGACACTGTGCTCCCCCAGTAGACGGATATATAGACACACTAGCCTCCTCCTTCTCCTCCATTAGATACACAGATAGACAGACACACTTGCCTCCTCTTCCTCTACATAGGGAGATAGATGGACACACTAGCCCCCTCCTCCTCCTCCATTAGAAACACAGACACACACACAGACCGAGAACAGCCACACTAGCGTCCTCCTTATCCCCTATTAGACGGACAGACAGACAGACAGACAGACTAGCCGCCTCTTCGTCCTGTTGAGATACAGAAAGAAACACACACAGAGATACAAAGACACACTAGCCTCCTCCACCTCCTGTTTCGATAGAGGCAGCGAGAGATACACACAGACAGATACACACACTAGCCTCTCCTCATTTTTGATAACTAGAGAGAGAGAGAGAGAGACACACACACATAGGTAACACACGGACACTAGCCACCTCCTCCTCCTCCTTCCCCATTAGATAGATGGATAGACAGACAGACAGACAGAGAGATACATAGCCAGATACTCTAGCCGCCTCCTCTTCCTGGTGAAATAGAGAGTGTGCGAGAGATACACGCAGATAGACACACTAGCCGCCGCCTCTGTTTACATACGTAGAGAGAGGGAGTGAGAGATCCACACACAGATCGATAGACACAGGAGACTCCTCCTCCTCTTGTTTAGACAGATGGACAGGCACGCTAGCCGCCTCCTCCATTATATAGAAACACAGACCGATACGTAGACATGCTATCCGCCTCCTCCATTGATAGATAGGAGGACAGACAGACAGACACTAGCGGCCTCCTCCTCCTCTATCAGATAGATACACAGGCAGAGATAGGTAGGTAGACAGACATATAGACAGACACACTACACTCCTCCTGCTTCTCCATTAGATAGGTGGACAGGCACACTAGTCTCCTCCACTAGGGATATACAGAGACAGATACATAGATACACAGACACAGTAGCCTTCTCCTCCATTTGATAGAGGAGGAGGAGGACGCTAGTGTGTGTTTGTCTGTCTCTCCTCCTATCTATCAGATACATACACACACAGAGATAGACAGATAGACAGACCTATAGACAGACACACTAACCCCTCCTCCGTTTGATTCATTGATAGACACGCAAGGCTCCTCCTTCATTAGATAGACAAAATGATCAACACACGGACAATTAGACACACTAGCCGCCTCCACCTCCTGTTTCGATAGAGACAGCGAGAGATACACACAGATAGATAGACACACTAGCCTCCTCCTCATTTTTAGATAACTAGAGAGAGAGAGAGAGAGAGAGACACACACAGATAGACACAGTAGCCTCCTCATCCTGTTGAGAGAGAGAGAGAGAGACACACAACAGACAACACAGGTAGACACACGGAACACTAGCCACCTCCTCCTCCTCCTTTCCCCATTAGATAGATGGATAGATAGACAGACAGACGACAGACGATACATAGCCAGACCACTCTACCGCCTCCTCTTCCCTGCTGAATTAGAGAGTGTGCGAGATACACGCAGATAGACACACTAGCCGCCGCCTCTGTTTACATACGTAGAGAGAGGGAGTGAGAGATCCACACACAGATCGATAGACACAGGAGCCTCCTCCTCCTCATGTTTAGACAGATGGACAGGCACGCTAGCCGCCTCCTCCATTTGATAGATAGGAGGTCATACAGACAGACAGACACTAGCGGCCTCCTCCTCCTCTATCAGATATATACACAGGCAGAGATAGGTAGTAGACAGACGTATAGACAGACACACTACCCTCCTCCTGCTTCTCCATTACATAGGTGGACAGGCACACTAGCCTCCTCCCTAGGGATATACAGAGACAGATACATAGATACACAGACACAGTAGCCTTCTCGTCCTCCTCCATTACGGAGATAAATAGAAAGACAGATGGACAGACAGACACCCTAGCCCCTCCTTCTGCTCCATTACAGAGACAGACAGATACTCAGACACACTAGCCTCCTCCTCCTCCTCCTGCATTAAATACATAGATAGTAGATACATAGTTAGAAACACGACAGACAGACAGACACACTGGATTCCTGCTCCTCTGCAGAGAGATAGTTAGACACACTAGTCTATTCCTCCTGCATTAGACACAGACACACTACCCTCCTCCTGCTTCTCCTTTAGATAGGTGGACAGGCACACTAGCCTCCTCCACTAGGGATAGACAGAGACAGATACATAGATACACGGACACAGTAGCCTTCTCCTCCATTTGATAGAGGAGGAGGACGCTAGTGTGTGTTTGTCTGTCTGTCCTCCTATCTATCAGATACATACACACAGAGATAGTAAGATAGACAGACCTATAGACAGACACACTAACCCCTCCTCCGTTTGATTCATTGATAGACACGCAAGGCTCCTCCTTCATTAGATAGACAAAATGATCAACACACGGACAATTAGACACACTAGCCTCCTCCTCCTCCATTAGATAGATACAGACAGACAGACACACTAGCCTGCTTGATTAGCTAGACAGGCACACCAGCCGCCTCCTCTTCTTCCTCCATTAGATAGAAAGACAGACAGACACTGTGCTCCCCCCAGTAGACGGATATATAGACACACTAGCCTCCTCCTTCTCCTCCATTAGATACAGAGATAGACAGACACACTTGCCTCCTCTTCCTCTACATAGGGAGATAGATGGACACACTAGCCCCCTCCTCCTCCTCCATTAGAAACACAGACACACACACAGATCGAGAAACAGCCACACTAGCGTCCTCCTTATCCCCTATTAGACGGACAGACAGACAGACGACAGACTAGCCGCCTCTTCGTCCTGTTGAGATACAGAAGAAACACACACAGAGATACAAAGACACACTAGCCTCCTCCACCTCCTGTTTCGATAGAGGCAGCGAGAGATACACACAGACAGATAGACACACTAGCCTACTCCTCATTTTTAGATAACTAGAGAGAGAGAGAGAGAGAGAGAGAGAGAGAGACAGATAGACACATTAGCCTCCTATCCTGGAGAGAGAGAGACAACACCACACAGGTAGACACACGGAACACTAGCCACCTCCTCCTCCTCCTTCCCCATTAGATAGATGGATAGATAGACAGACAGACAGACAGAGAGATACATAGCCAGACACTCTAGCCGCCTCCTCTTCCTGCTGAAATAGAAAGAGAGTGTGCGAGAGATACACGCAGATAGACACACTAGCCGCCGCCTCTGTTTACATACGTAGAGAGAGGGAGTGAGAGATCACACACAGATCGATAGACACAGGAGCCTCCTCCTCTATCAGATGGAGGCACGCTACAGCAGAGATAGCAGGTATACAGACAGACATATAGATCAGATAGATACACAGCAGAGATAGGTAGGTAGACACACTATAGACAGACACCTACCCTCCTCCTGCTTCTCCATTACATAGGTGGACAGGCACACTAGCCTCCTCCACTAGGGATATACAGAGACAGATACATAGATACACAGACACATTAGCCTTCTCCTCCATTTGATAGAGGAGGAGGAGGACGCTAGTGTGTGTTTGTCTGTCTCTCCTCCTATCTATCAGATACATACACACACAGAGATAGACAGATAGACAGACCTATAGACAGACACACTAACCCCTCCTCCGTTTGATTCATTGATAGACACGCAAGGCTCCTCCTTCATTAGATAGACAAAATGATCAACACACGGACAATTAGACACACTAGCCTCCTCCATTAAATACGTAGATATACAGAGAGATGGA
>NW_022588483.1:0-14037 GCF_009834535.1 Camelus ferus | reverse complement strand
AGGAAACTTTGTGTTCAAAACAAGCAAGGTGAAAAACGGCTTTCACACACACTTACCTCTCAGAACTGAGCATGTGGAGAGACGTTCGTTCATGTAGCACAAAGGAACGGTGTTGCAGGGGAAAGATTTACTCTGGTATATCAGTCTGTTTCCTACGTCGTTTTGAAGTTCTTGCAGATCTCACTGTAAAACCGAGTTGAGCTCGTACCTCCCCATATATATGTATGGAGTGGAGTTTGCAAGTGAAAAGAAATTTTGTGTTCCCACAGCAAGTGAAGGCGGCTTTCACACACTTATCTCTCAGAACTGAACATGTGGAGAGACGTTCGTTCATCTAGCACAAAGATAAAGGGTTGCAGGGGAAACTTTTACTCTGGTTTCTCAGTCTGTTTCCTAGTACAGGTTTTGAAGTTCCTGCATTTTCACTCTAAACCGAGTTGGAGCTAGTACCTACCCCAGATATATGTATGGAGTGGGAGTTTGCTACTGAAAAGAAAACTTTGTGTTCCCAACAAGCTATGTGAAGAACGGCTTTCACAGCAACACATATATCTGAGAACTGAGTCATGTGGAGAGACGTTCGTTCATCTAGACAAAGGGAACGGTATGCAGGAGAAACTTTTACTCTGGTTTCTCATTCTGTTTCCTAGTGCCGGTTGAAGTTCCTACAGTTTTTCACTGTAAAAACCGAGTTGGAGCAAGTACCTCCCCATGATATATGTATGGAGTGGAGTTTGCAAATGAAAAAGAAACTTTGTGTTCCCAACAATCTTGGTGAGGACGGCTTTCACACAGACTTATCTCTCAGAAATGAAGCATGTGGAGAGACGTTCGTTCATCTAGCGCAAAGGAAAGGGTTGCAGGAGAAACTTTTACTCTGGTTTCTCATTCTGGTTCCTAGTTGCCGGTTTGAAGTTCCCTGCAGTTTTCACTGTAATACCGAGTTTGGGGCTAGTACTTCCCCATATATATGTATGGAGTGGAGTTTGCTAGTGAAAAGAAAATTTGTGTTCCCAACAAGCTAGGTGAAGTACGGCTTTCACACACACTTAACTCTCAGAACTGAGCATGTGGAGAGAAGTTGGTTCATCTAGCACAAAGGGAACGGTTTGCAGGAGAAACTTTTACTCTGGTTTCTCATTCTGTTTCCTAGTAGCCGGTTTTGAAGTTCCTGCAGTTTTTCACTCTAAAACCGAGTTAGATCTAGTACATCCCCATATATATGTATGGAGTGGGGTTTGCAATTGAAAAGAAACTTTGTGTTACCAACAAGCAAAGTGAAGTCGGCTTTCACACACAATTATCACTCAGAACTTAGCATGTGGGGAGACGTTCGTTCATCTAGCACAAAGGGAACGGGTTGCAGGAGAAAATTTTACTCTGGGTTTTCAGTCTGTTTCCTAGTGCCTGTTTGAAGTTCCTGCAGTTTTCACTGTAAAACCGAGTTAGAGCTAGTACCTCCCCATATATATGTATGGAGTGGAGTTTGCAACTGAAAAGAAAGTTTGTGTTCCCAAAAAGGTTGGTGAAGCACGGCTTTCACAGACACATTTCTCTCAGAACTGAGCATGTGGAGACACGTTCGTTCATCTAGCAAACAATGAACGGGATTCAGGAGAAACTTTTTCACTGGTTTCTCAGTCTGTTTCCTAGTGCCGTTTTGAAGTTCCTGCAGTTTTCACTGTAAAACAGATTTGGAGCTAGTACTTCCCCCTATATATGTAAGGAGTGGATTTTGCAACTGAAAAGAAACTTATGTTCCCAACAAAGTAAGTGAAGGACGGCTTTCACACACACTTATCTCTCAGAATTGAGCATGTGGATAGGCTTTCGTTCATCTAGTTCAAAGGGAACGGGTTGCAGGAGGAACTATATCTCTGGTTTCTCAGTATGTTTCCTAGTGCCGTTATGAAGTTCCTGCAGTTTTCACTGTAAAACCAAGTTGTAGCTAGTACCTCCCCATATATATGTATGGAGAGGAGTTTGCAACTGAAAGGAAACTTTGTGTTCAAAACAAGCAAGGTGAAAAATGGCTTTCACACACACTTATCTCTCAGAAATGAGCATGTGGAGAGACGTTCGTTCATCTAGCACAAAGGGAACGGGTTGCAGGGGAAAATTTTACTCTGGTTTCTCATTCTATTTCCTATTGCCGGTTTGAAGTTCCTGCATTTTTCACTGTAAAACCGTGTTGGTGTTTGTACCTCCCCATATATATGTATGTAGAGTAGTTTGCAACTGAAAAGAAACTTTGTTTTCCCCACAAGCTAGGTGAAGGGCGGCTTTCACACACACTTACCTCTCAGAACTCAGCATGTGGAGAGACGTTCGTTCATCTAGCACAAAGGGAACGGGTTGCAGGGGAAAGTATTACTCTGGTATCTCAGTCTGTTTCCTACTGCCGTTTTGAAGTTCTTGCAGTTCTCACTGTAAAACCGAGTTGGAGCTAGTACCTCCCCATATATATGTATGGAGTGGAGTTTGCAAGTGAAAAGAAACTATGTGTTACCAACAAGCTAGGTGAAGGACGGGTTTCACACACACTTATCTCTCAGAACTGAGCATGTGGAGAGACTTTCGTTCATCTAGCACAGTAGGAATGGTTTGCAGAAGAAACTTTAACTCTGGTTTCTCAGTCTATTTCCTAGTGCGTGTTTGAAGTTCCTGGAGTTTTCACTGTAAAACCGAGTTGAAGCTAGTACCTCCCCATATATATGTATGGAGTGGAGTTTGCAACTGAAAAGAAACTTTGTGTTCCCAAAAAGGTTGGTGAAGCACGGCTTTCACAGACACTTATCTCTCAGAACTGAGCATGTGGAGACACGTTCGTTCATCTAGCAAACAATGAATGGGTTGCAGGAGAAACTTTTTCACTGGTTTCTCAGTCTATTTCCTAGTGCCTGTTTGAAGTTCCTGCAGTTTTCACTGTAAAACCGAGTTGAAGCTAGTACCTCCCCATATATATGTATGGAGTGGATTTTGCAACTGAAAAGAAACTTATGTTCCCAACAAGGTAATTGAAGGACGGCTTTCACACACACTTATCTCTCAGAACTGAGCATGTGGATAGACTTTCGTTCATCTAGTTCAAAGGGAACGGGTTGCAGGAGGAACTATTTCTCTGGTTTCTCAGTATGTTTCCTAGTGCCGTTATGAAGTTCCTGCAGTTTTCACTGTAAAACCAAGTTGTAGCTAGTACCTCCCCATATATATGTATGGAGTGGAGTTTGCAACTGAAAGGAAAATTTGTGTTCAAAACAAGGAGGGTTAAAAACGGCTTTCACACACACTTATCTCTCAGAAATGAGCATGTGGAGAGACGTTCGTTCATCTAGCACAAAGGGAACGGGTTGCAGGAGAACTTTTACTCTGGGTTCTCAGTCTGTTTCCTAGTGCCGGTTTGAAGTTCCTGCAGTTTTCACTGTAAAACCGAGTTGGAGCAAGTACCTCCCCATATATATGAATGGAGTGTACTTTGCAACTGAAAAGAAACTTTGTGTTCCCAACAAGCTAGGTGAAGGACGGCTTTCACACACATTTATCTCTCAGAACTGAGCATGTGGAGAGACGTTCGTTCATCTAGCACAAAGGGAACGGTTTGCAGGAGAAATTTTACTCTGGTTTCTTAGTCTGTTTCTTAGTGCCGGTTTGAAGTTCCTGCATTTTTCACTGTAAAACCGAGTTGGAGCTTAAACTTCCCCATATATATGTATGGAGTGGATTTTGCTACTGAAAAGAACTTTATGTTCCCAACAAGCTAGGTGAAGGACGGCTTTCACACACACTTATCTCTCAGAACTGAGCATGTGTAGAGACGTTCGTTCATCTAGCACAAAGGGAACGGGTTGCTGGTGAAACTTTAACTCTGGTTTCTCAGTCTATTTCCTAGTGCCTTTTTGAAATTCCTGCAGTTTTCACTGTAAAACCGAGTTGAAGCTAGTACCTCCCGATATATATATATGGAGTGGAGTTTGCAACTGAAAAGAAACTTTGTGTTCCCAACAAGCTAGGTGAAGGACGGCTTTCACCCACACTTATCTCTGAGAACTGAGCATGTGGAGAGACTTTCATTCATCTAGCACAAAGGGATCGGTATGCAGGAGAAACTTTTTCTTGGTTTCTCAGTCTGTTTTCTACTGCCGGTTTGAATTTCCTGCATTTTTCCCTTTAAAACAGGGTTGGAGCTAGTACCACCACATATATATGTATGTTGTGGAATTTGCAACTGAAAAGAAACTTTTTGTTCCCAACAATCTTGGTGAAGGACGGCTTTCACACACACTTATCTCTCAGAACTGAGCATGTGGAGAGACGTTCGTTCATCTAGCACAAAAGGAACGGGTTGAAGGGGAAAATTTTACTCTGGTTTCTCAGTCTGTTTCCTAGTGCCGGTTTGAAGTTCCTGCAGTTTGCACTGTAATACCGAGTTGGAGCTAGTACTTCCCCATATATATGTATGGAGTGGAGTTTGCTAGTGAAAAGAAAATTTGTGTTCCCAACAAGCTAGGTGAAGTACGGCTTTCACACACACTTAACTCTCAGAACTGAGCATGTGGAGAGAAGTTGGTTCATCTAGCACAAAGGGAACGGGTTGCAGGAGAAACTTTTACTCTGGTTTCTCAGTCTGTTTCCTAGTACAGGTTTGAAGTTCCTGCAGTTTTCACTCTAAAACCGAGTTAGAGCTAGTACCTCCCCATATATATATATGGAGTGGGGTTTGCAATTGAAAAGAAACTTTGTGTTCCCAACAAGCAAAGTGAAGTCGGCTTTCACACACAATTAACACTCAGAACTGAGCATGTGGGGAGACGTTCGTTCATCTAGCACAAAGGGAACGGGTTGAAGGAGAAAAATTTACTCTGGGTTCTCAGTCTGTTTCCTAGTGCCGGTTTGATGTTCCTGCAGTTTTCACTGTAAAACCGAGTTAGAGCTAGTACCTCCCCATATATATGTATGAAGTGGAGTTTGCAACTGAAAAGAAAGTTTGTGTTCCCAAAAAGGTTGGTGAAGCACGGCTTTCACAGACACAATTCTCTCAGAACTGAGCATGTGGAGACACGTTCGTTCATCTTGCAAACAATGAACGGGTTGCAGGAGAAACTTTTTCACTGGTTTCTCAGTCTGTTTCCTAGTGCCGTTTTGAAGTTCCTTGCAGTTTTCACAGTAAAACAGATTTGGAGCTAGTACCTCCCCATATATATGTATGGAGTGGATTTTGCAACTGAAAAGAAACTTATGTTCCCAACAAGGTAAGTGAAGGACGGCTTTCACACACACTTATCTCTCAGAACTGAGCATGTGGATAGACTTTCGTTCATCTAGTTCAAAGGGAACGGGTTGCAGGGGGAACTATTTCTCTGGTTTCTCAGTAGGTTTCCTAGTGCCATTATGAAGTTCCTGCAGTTTTCACTGTAAAACCAAGTTGTAGCTAGTACCTCCCCATATATATGTATGGAGTGGATTTTGCAACTGAAAGGAAATTTTGTGTTCAAAACAAGTAAGGTGGAAAACGGCTTTCACACAAACTTATCTCTCAGAAATGAGCATGTGGAGAGACGTTCGTTCATCTAGCACAAAGGGAACGGGTTGCAGGGGAAAATTTTACTCTGGTTTCTCATTCTATTTCCTATTGCCGGTTTGAAGTTTCTGCATTTTTCACTATAAAACCGAGTTGGTGTTTGTACCTCCCCATATATATGTATGTAGTGTAGTTTGCAACTGAATAGAAACTTTGTTTTCCCAACAAGCTAGGTGAAGGGCGGCTTTCACACACATTTACCTCTCAGAAATCAGCATGTGGAGAGACGTTCGTTCATCTAGCACAAAGGGAACGGGTTGCAGGGGAAAGTATTACTCTGGTATCTCAGTCTGTTTCCTACTGCCGTTTTGAAGTTCTTGCAGTTCTCACTGTAAAACCGAGTTGGAGCTAGTACCTCCCCATATATATGTATGGAGAAAAGTTTGCAAGTGAAAAGAAACTTTGTGTTCCCAACAAGCTAGGTGAAGGGCGGCTTTCACACACACTTATCTCTCAGAAATGAGCATGTGGAGAGACGTTCGTTCATCTAGCACAAATGGAACGGTTTGCAGGAGAAATTTTACTCTGGTTTCTTAGTATGTTTCTTAGTGCCGGTTTGAAGTTCCTGCATTTTTCACTGTAAAACCGAGTTGGAGCCTAAACTTCCCCATATATATGTATGGAGTGTAGTTTTCAACTGAAAAGAAACTTTGTGTTCCCAACATGCTAGGTGAAGTCGGCTTTCACACACACTTATATCTCAGAACTGAGCATATGGGGAGACGTTCGTTCATCTATCACAAAGGGAACGGGTTGCAGGAGAAACTTTTACTCTGGTTTTCAGTCTGTTTCCTAGTGCCGGTTTGAATTTCCTGCAGTTTTCACTGTAAAACCGAGTTGGTGATCGTACCTACCCATATATATGTATGGAGTGGAGTTTGCTACTGAAAAGAACTTTATGTTCCCAACAAGCTAGGTGAAGGACGGCTTTCACACACACTTATCTCTCAGAACTGAGCATGTGTAGAGACGTTCGTTCATCTAGCACAAAGGGAACGGGTTGCTGGTGAAACTTTAACTCTGGTTTCTCAGTGTATTTCCTAGTGCCTTTTTGAAATTCCTGCAGTTTTCACTGTAAAACCGAGTTGAAGCTAGTACCACCTGATATATATATATGGAGTGGAGTTTGCAACTGAAAAGAAACTTTGTGTTCCCAAAAAGTTAGGTGAAGTACGTCTTTCACACACACTTATCTCTGAGAACTGAGCATGTGGAGAGACGTTCGTTCATCTAGCACAAAGGGATCGGTATGCAGGAGAAACTTTTTCTTGGTTTCTCAGTCTGTTTTCTACTGCCGGTTTGAATTTCCTGCATTTTTCCCTTTAAAACAGAGTTGGAGCTAGTACCACCACATATATATGTATGTTGTGGCATTGGCAACTGAAAAGAAACTTTTTGTTCCCAACAATCTTGGTGAAGGACGGCTTTCACACACACTTATCTCCCAGAACTGAGCATGTGGAGAGACGTTCGTTCATCTAGCACAATGGGAATGGGTTGCAGGAGAAATTTTACTCTGGTTTCTCATTCTATTTCCTATTGCCGGTTTGAAGTTCCTGCATTTTTCACTGTAAAACCGAGTTGGTGTTTGTACCTCCCCATATATATGTATGGAGTGTAGTTTGCAACTGATAAGAAACTTTGTTTTCCCAACAAGCTAGGTGAATGGCGGCTTTCACACACACTTACCTCTCAGAACTTAGCATGTGGAGAGACGTTCGTTCATCTAGCACAAGGGGAACGGGTTGCAGGGGTAAGTTTTACTCTGGTGTCTCAGTCTGTTTCCTACTGCCGTTTTGAAGATCTTGCAGTTTTCACTAAAAAACCGAGTTGGAGCTAGTACCTCCCCATATATATGTATGGAGTGGAGTTTGCAAGTGAATAGAAACTTTGTGTTCCCAACAAGGTAGGTGAAGTACGGCTTTCACACACACTTAACTCTCAGAACTGAGCATGTGGAGAGACTTTCGTTCATCTACAACAAAGGGAACGGTTTGCAGGAGAAACTTTAACTCTGATTTTTCAGTCTATTTCCTAGTGCCTGTTTGAAGTTACTGCAGATTTCACTGTAAAACCGTGTTGAAGCTTGTACCTCCCCATACATATGTAAGGAGTGGAGTTTGCAACTGAAAAGAATCTTTGTTTTCAAAACAAGCAAGGTGAAGAACGGCTTTCACACACACTTATCTCTCAGAACTGAGCATGTGTAGAGACGTTCGTTCATCTAGCACAAAGGGAACGTGTTGCTGGTGAAACTTTAACTCTGGTTTCTCAGTCTATTTCCTAGTGCCTTTTTGAAATTCCTGCAGTTTTCACTGTAAAACCGAGTTGGAGCTAGTACCTCCCCATATATATGTATGGAGTGGAGTTTGCTACTGAAAAGAAACTATGTGTTCCCAACATGCTAGATGAAGTCGGCTTTCACACACACTTATATCTAAGAACAGAGCATGTGGAGAGACGTTCGTTCATCTAGCACAATGGGAACGGGTTGCAAGAGAAGCTTTTACTCTGGTTTCTCAGTCTGTTTGGTAGTGCCGGTTTGAATTTCCTGCAGATTTCCCTGTAAAACCGAGTTGGAGCTAGTACCTCCCCATATATATGTATGGAGTGGAGTTTGCTAGTGAAAAGAAATTTTGTGTTCCCACAAGCTAGGTGAAGGACGGCTTTCACACACACTTATCTCTGAGAACTGAGCATGTGGAGAGACTTTCGTTCATCTAGCACAAAGGGAACGGAATGCAGGAGAAACTTTTACTCTGGTTTCTCAGACTGTTTTCTACTGCCGGTTTGAATTTCCTGCAGTTTTCACTGTAAAAGAGATTTGGAGCAAGTACCTCCCCATATATATGTATGGAGTGGAGTTTGCAACTGAAAAGTAACTTTGTGTTCCCAACAAGCTAGTTGAAGGACGGTTTTCACACACATTTTTCTCTCAGAACTGAGCATGTGGAGAGACGTTCGTTCATCTAGCACAAAGGGAACGGGTTGCAGGAGAAACTTTTTCTCTGGTTTCTCAGTCTGTTTTCTACTGCCGGTTTGAATTTCCTGCATTTTTCCCTTTAAAAAAGTGTTGGAGCTAGTACCACCTCATATATATGTATGGAGTGGAGTTTTCTAGTGAAAAGAAAATTTGTGTTCCCACAAGCTAGTTGAAGGACGGCTTTCACACACACATAACTCTCAGAACTGAGCATGTGGAGAGACGTTCGTTCATCTAGCACAAATGGAAAGGGTTGCAGAAGAAACTTTTACTCTGGTTTCTCAGTCTGTTTCCTAGTGCCGGTTTTAAGTTCCTGCAGTTTTCACTGTAAAACCGAGTTGGAGCAAGTACCTCCCCATATATATGTATGGATTGGAGTTTGCAAATGAAAAGAAACTTTGTGTTCCCAAAAAGCTAGGTGAAGTACGGCTTTCACACACACTTATCTCTCAGAACTGAGCATGTGGAGAGACGTTCGTTCATCTAGCACAAAGGGAACGGGTTGCAGGAGAAACTTTTACTCTGGTTTCTCAGTCTGATTCCTAGTGCCGTTATGAAGTTCCTGCAGTTTTCACTGTAAAAACGAGTTGGAGCTTGTACTTCCCCATATATATGTATGGAGTGGAGTTTTCAACTGAAAAGAAACTTTGTGTTCAAACAAGCAAGGTGAAGAAAGGCTTTCACACACAATTATCTCTCAGAACTGAGCATGTGGAGAGACGTTCGTTCATCTAGCACAAAGGGAACGGGTTGCAGGGGAAAATTTTACTCTGGTTTCTCATTCTATTTCCTATTGCCGGTTTGAAGTTCCTGCAGTTTTCACTGTAAAAGCGAGTTGGTGTTTGTACCTCCCCATATAAATGTATGGAGTGTAGTTTGCAACTGAAAAGAAACTTTGTTTTCCCAACAAGCTAGGTGAAGGGCGGCTTTCACACACACTTACCTCTCAGAACTGAGTATGTGGAGAGACGTTCGTTCATGTAGCACAAAGGGAACGGGTTGCAGGGGAAAGTTTTACTCTGGTATCTCAGTCTGTTTCCTACTGCCGTTTTGAAGTTCTTGCAGATCTCACTGTAAAACAGATTTGGAGCTCGTACCTCCCCATATATATGTATGGATTGGAGTTTGGAAATGAAAAGAAACTTTGTGTTCCCAAAAAGCTAGGTGAAGTACGGCTTTCACACACACTTATCTCTCAGAACTGAGCATGGGGAGAGACGTTCGTTCATCTAGCACAAAGGGAACTGGTTGCAGGAGAAACTGTTACTCTGGGTTCTCAGTCTGATTCCTAGTGCCGTTATGAAGTTCCTGCATTTTTCACTGTAAAAACGAGTTGGAGCTAGTACTTCCCCATATATATGTATGGAGTGGAGTTTGCAACTGAAAAGAAACTTTGTGTACAAAACAAGCAAGGTGAAGAACGGCTTTCACACACAATTATCTCTCAGAACTGAGCATGTGGAGAGACGTTCGTTCATCTAGCAAAAAGGGAACGGGTTGCAGGTGAAAATTTTACTCTGGTTTCTCATTCTATTTCCTATTGCCGGTTTGAAGTTCCTGCAGTTTTCACTGTAAAACCGAGTTGGTGTTTGTACCTCCCCATATATATGTATGGAGTGGAGTTTGCAACTGAAAAGAAACTTTGTTTTCCCAACAAGCTAGGTGAAGGGCGGCATTCACACACACTTAACTCTCAGAACTGAGCATGTGGAGAGACGTTCGTTCATGTAGCACAAAGGGAACGGTTTGCAGGGGAATGTTTTACTCTGGTATCTCAGTCTGTTTCCTACTGCCGTTTTGAATTTCTTGCAGATCTCACTGTAAAATCGAGTTGGAGCTCGTACATCCCCATATATATGTATGGAGTGGAGATTGCAAGTGGAAAGAAACTTTGTGTTCCCCACAAGCTAGGTGAAGGCGGCTTTCACACACTTATCTCTCAGAACTGAACATGTGGAGAGACGTTCGTTCATCTAGCACAAAGGGAAAGGGTTGCAGGAGAAACTATTACTCTGGTTCTCAGTCTGTTTCCTAGTGCCGGTTTGAATTTCCTTCAGTTTTCACTGTAAAACCGAGTTGGAGCTAGTACCTCCCCATAAAAATATATGGAGTGGAGTTTGCTACTGAAAAGAAACTTTGTGTTCCCAACAAGCTAGGTGAAGCACGGCTTTCACACACACTTATCTCTGAGAACTGAGCATGTGGAGAGACTTTCGTTCATCTAGCACAAAGGGAACGGGATGCAGGAGAAACTTTTACTCTGGTTTCTCAGTCTGTTTTCTACTGCCGGTTTGAATTTCCTGCAGTTTTCACTGTAAAAGAGTTTTGGACCATGTACCTCCCCATATATATGTATGGAGTGGAGTTTGCAACTGAAAAGTAACTTTGTGTTCCCAACAAGCTAGTTGAAGGACGGTTTTCACACACATTTTTCTCTCAGAACTGAGCATGTGGAGAGACGTTCGTTCATCTAGCACAAAGGGAACGGGTTGCAGGAGAAACTTTTTCTCTGGTTTCTCAGTCTGTTTCTACTGCCGGTTTGAATTTCCTGCATTTTTCCCTTTAAAATAGTGTTGGAGCTAGTACCAACTCATATATATGTATGGAGTGGAGTTTTCTAGTGAAAAGAAAATTTGTGTTCCCACAGCTAGTTGAAGGACGGCTTTCACACACACATAACTCTCAGAACTGAGCATGTGGAGAGACGTTCGTTCATCTAGCACAAATGGAAAGGGTTGCAGAAGAAACTTTTACTTCTGTTTCTCAGTCTGTTTCCTAGTGCCTGTTTAAGTTCCTGCAGGTTTTCACTGTAAAACCGAGTTGGAGCAAGTACCTCCCCATATATATGTATGGATTGGAGTTTGCAAATGAAAAGAAACTTTGTGTTCCCAAAAAGCTAGGTGAAGTACGGCTTTCACACACACTTATCTCTCAGAACTGAGCATGTGGAGAGACGTTCGTTCATCTAGCACAAAGGAAACGGGTTGCAGGAGAAACTTTTACTCTGGTTTCTCAGTCTGATTCCTAGTGCCGTTATGAAGTTCCTGCAGTTTTCACTGTAAAAACGAGTTGGAGCTACTACTTCCCCATATATATGTATGGAGTGGAGTTTTCAACTGAAAAGAAACTTTGTGTTCAAAAAAGCAAGGTGAAGAATGGCTTTCACACACAATTATCTCTCAGAACTGAGCATGTGGAGAGACGTTCGTTCATCTAGCACAAAAGGAACGGGTTGCAGGGGAAAATTTTACTCTGGTTTCTCATTCTATTTCCTATTGCCAGTTTGAAGTTCCTGCAGTTTTCACTGTAAAACCGAGTTGGTGTTTGTACCTCCCCATATATATGTATGGAGTGTAGTGTGCAACTGAAAAGAAACTTTGTTTTCCCAACAAGCTAGGTGAAGGACGGCTTTCTCACACACTTACCTCTCAGAACTGAGCATGTGGAGAGACGTTCGTTCATGTAGCACAAAGGGAACGGGTTGCAGGGGAAAGTTTTACTCTGGTATCTCAGTCTGTTTCCTACTGCCGTTTTGAAGTTCTTGCAGATCTCACTGTAAAACCGATTTGGAGCTCGTACCTCCCCATATATATGTATGGATTGGAGTTTGGAAATGAAAAGAAACTTTGTGTTCCCAGAAATCTAGGTGAAGTACGGCTTTCACACACACTTATCTCTCAGAACTGAGCATGTGGAGAGACGTTCGTTCATCTAGCACAAAGGGAACTGGTTGCAGGAGAAACTGTTACTCTGGGTTCTCAGTCTGTTTCCTAGTGCCGGTTTGAATTTCCTGCAGTTTTCACTGTAAAACCGAGGTGGTGATCGTTCCTACCCATATATATGTTTGGAGTGGAGTTTGCTACTGAAAAGAACTTTGTGTTCACAACAAGCTAGGTGAAGGACGGCTTTCACACACACTTATCTCTCAGAACTGAGCATGTGGAGAGACGTTCGTTCATCTAGCACAAAGGGAACGGGTTTCTGGTGAAACTTTAACTCTGGCTTCTCAGTCTATTTTGTAGTGCCTTTTAGAAATTCCTGCAGTTTTCACTGTAAAACCGAGTTTAAGCTAGTACCTTCCGATATATATGTATGGAGTGGAATTTGCAACTGAAAAGAAACTTTGTGTTCCAACAATCTATGTGAAGGACGGCTTTCACACAAATTAGATCTCAGAAATGAGCATGTGGAGAGACGTTCGTTCATGTAGCTCAAAAGGAACGGGTTGCAGGAGAAACTTTTACTCTGGTTTCTCAGTCTGTTTCCTAGTGCCGGTTTGACGTTCCTGCAGTTTTCACTGTAATACAGAGTTGGAGCTCGTACCTCCCCATATATATGTATGGAGTGGAGTTTGCAACTGAAAAGGTACTTTGTGTTCCCAACAATCTAGGTGAAGGACGGCTTTCACACACACTTATCTCTCAGAACTGAGCATGTGGAGAGACGTTCGTTCATCTAGCACAAAGGGAAAGGGTTGCAGGAGAAACTTTTACTCTGGTTTCTCAGTCTGTTTCCTAGTGCCGGATTGAAGTTCCTGCAGTTTTCTCTGTAAAACCGAGTTGGTGCTAGTACCTCCCCATATATATGTATGGAGTGGAGTTTGCTACTGAAAAGAAACTATGTGTTCCCAACATGCTAGATGAAGTCGGCTTTCACACACACTTATATCTCAGACAGAGCATGTGGAGAGACGTTCGTTCATCTAGCACAATGGGAACGGGTTGCAAGTGAAGCTTTTACTCTGGTTTCTCAGTCTGTTTGGTAGTGCCGGTTTGAATTTCCTGCAGATTTCCCTATAAAACCGAGTTGGTGCTAGTACCTCCCCATATATATGTATGGAGTGGAGTTTGCTAGTGAAAAGAAATTTTGTGTTCCCACAAGCTAGGTGAAGGACGGCTTTCACACACACTTATCTCTGAGAACTGAGCATGTGGAGAGACTTTCGTTCATCTAGCACAAAGGGAACGGAATGCAGGAGAAACTTTTACTCTGGTTCTCAGTTGTTTTCTACTGCCGGTTTGAATTTCCTGCAGTTTTCACTGTAAAAGAGATTTGGAGCAAGTACCTCCCCATATATATGTATGGAGTGGAGTTTGCAACTGAAAGTAACTTTGTGTTCCCAACAAGCTAGTTGAAGGACGGTTTTCACACACATTTTTCTCTCAGAACTGAGCATGTGGAGAGACGTTCGTTCATCTAGCACAAAGGGAACGGGTTGCAGGAGAAACTTTTTCTCTGGTTTCTCAGTCTGTTTTCTACTGCCGGTTGAATTTCCTGCATTTTTCCCTTTAAAAATAGTGTTGGAGCTAGTACCACCTCATATATGTATGGAGTGGAGTTTTCTAGTGAAAGAAAATTTGTGTTCCCACAAGCTAGTTGAAGGACGGCTTTCACACACACATAACTCTCAGAACTGAGCATGTGGAGAGACGTTCGTTCATCTAGCACAAATGGAAAGGGTTGCAGAAGAAACTTT
>NW_022588482.1:0-14042 GCF_009834535.1 Camelus ferus | reverse complement strand
AGTTCCTGCAGTTTTTCATGTAAAATCGTGTGGAGCTAGTACCTCCCCATATATATGTAGGGAGATGGAGTTTGCAACTGAAAAGAAACTTTGTGTTCCCAACAAGCTAGGTGAAGGACGGCTTCACACACACTATATCTCTAAGAAATGAGCATGTGGAGAGACTTCGTTCATGTAGCACAAAGGGAACGTGTTGCAGGAGAAACTTTTACACTGGTTTCTCAGTCCTGTTTCCTTGTTCCGGTTTGAAGTTCCTGCAGTTTTCACTGTAAAACCGAGTTGGAGCTAGTACCTCCCCATATATCTGTATGGATTGGAGTATGCAACTGAAAAGAAACATTGTGTTCCCAATAAGCTAGGTGTAGGACGGCTTTCACACACACTTATCTCTCAGAACTGAGCATGTGGAGAGACTTTCGTTCATCTAGCGAAAAGGGAACGGGTTGCATGAGAAACTTTTACTCTGGTTTCTCAGTATGTTTCCTAGTGCCGGATTGAAGTTCCTGCAGTTTTCACTGTATAACCGTGTTGGGAGCTAGTACCTTCCCATATATATGTATGGACTGGAGTTTGCAACTGAAATGAAACTTTGTGCTCCCAACAAGCTAGGTGAAGGACGGCTTTCACACACACTTATCTCTCAGAACTGAGCATTTGGAGAGACGTTCGTTCATCTAGCACAAAGGGAACGGGTTGCATGAGAAACTTTTACTCTGTTTTCTCTGTATGTTTCCTAGTGCCGGTTAGAATTTCCTGCAGTTTTCAGTGTAAAACCGAGTTGGAGCTAGTACCTCCCATATATATGTATGGACTCGATTTTGCAATTGAAAAGAAACTTTGTGTTCCCAACAAGCTAGGTGAAATACGGCTTTCACACGCACTTATCACTCAGAACTGAGCATGTGGAGAGACGTTCGTTCATCTAGCACAAAGGGACCGGGTTGCAGAGAAAACTTTCACTCTGGTTTCTCAGTGTGTTTCCTAGTGCCGTTTTGAAGTTCCTGCAGTTTTCACAGTAAAATCGTTTTGGAGCTAGTACCTCCCCATATATATGTAGGGAGAGGAGTTTGCAACTGAAAAGAAACTTTGTGTTCCCAACAAGCTAGGTGAAGGACGGATTCACACACACTAATCTCTAAGAAATGAGCATGTGGAGAGACGTTCGTTCATGTAGCACAAAGGGAACGTGTTGCAGGAGAAACTTTTACACTGGTTTCTCAGTCTGTTTCCTAGTTCCGGTTTGAAGTTCCTGCAGTTTTCACTGTAAAACCGAGTTGGAGCTAGTACCTCCCCATATATATGTATTAAGTGGTGTTTGCAACTGAAAAGAAACTTTGTGTTCCCAACAAGCTAGGTGAAGGACGGCTTTCACACACACTAATCTCTCAGAACTGAGCATGTGGATAGACTTTCGTTCATCTAGCACAAAGGGAATGAATTGCAGGAGAAACTTTTACTCTGGTTTCTCAGTCTGTTTCCTAGGGCCGATTTGAAGTTCCTGCAGTTTTCACTGTAAAACCGAGTTGGAGCTAGTACATCCCCATGTATCTGTATGGAGTGGAGTTTGCTACTGAAAAGAAATATTTTTTCCAAATAAGTTAGGTGAAGGACGGCTTTCACACACATTTATCTCTCAGAACTGAGCATTCGGAGAGACGTTCGTTCTTCTAGCACAAAGGGAACGGGTTGCAGGAGAAACTTTTACTCTGGTTTCTCAGTCTGTTTCCTAGTGCCGGTTTGAAGTTCCTGCAGTTTTCACTGTAAAACCGAGTTGGAGCTAGTACCTCCCCATATATATGTATGGAGTGGAGTTTGCAACTGAAAAGAAACTTTGTGTTCCCAACAAGCTAGGTGAAGGACGGCTTTCACCCACAATTATCTCTCAGAACTTAGCATGTGGAGAGACGTTCGTTCATCTAGCACAAAGGGAACGGGTTGCAGGAGAAACATTTACTCTGGTTTCTCAGTCTGTTTCCTAGTGCCGGTTTGAATTTGCTGCAGTTTTCACTGTAAAACCGAGTTGGAGCTGGTACCTCCCCATATACCTGTATGGAGTGAGTTTGCAACTGAAAAGAAACTTTGTGTTCCCAACAAGCTAGATGAAGGACGGCTTTCACACACACTTATTCTCTCAGAACTGTGCATGTGGAGAGACGTTCATTCAGTCTAGCGCAAATGGAACGCGTTGCAGGAGAAACTTTTACTCTGGTTTCTCAGTCTGTTTCCTAGTGCCGGATTGAAGTTCCTGCAGTTTTCACTGTAAAACCGAGTTGGAGCTAGTACCTCCCCATATATCTGTATGGAGTGGAATGTGCAACTGAAAAGAATCTTTGTGTTCCAAATAAGTAAAATGAAGGACGGCTTTCACACACATTTATCTCTCAGAACTTAACATGTGGAGAGACGTTCGTTCATCTAGCAAAAATGGAACGGGTTGCAGGAGAAACTTTTACTCTGGTTTCTCAGTCTGTTTCCTAGTGCCGGTTTGAAGTTCCTGCAGTTTTCACTGTAAAACCGAGTTGGAGCTAGTACCACCCCATAGATATGTATGGAGTGGAGTTTGCAACTGAAAAGAAACTTTGTGTTCCCAACAAGCTAGGTGAAGGACGGCTTTCACACACACTTATCTCTCAGAACTGAGCATTTGGAGAGACGTTCGTTCATCTAGCACAAAGGGAAAGGGTTGCAGGAGAAACTTTTACTCTGGTTTCTCAGTATGTTTCCTAGTGCCGGTTAGAAGTTCCTGCAGTTTTCACTGTAAAACCGAGTTGGAGCTAGTACCTCCCCATATATATGTATGGAGTGGAGTTTGCAACTGAAAAGAAACTTTGTGTTCCCAACAAGCTAGGTGAAATACGGCTTTCACACACACTTATCTCTCAGAACTGAGCATGTGGAGAGACGTTCGTTCATCTAGCACAAATGGAACGGGTTGCAGGAGAAACTTTTACTCTGGTTTCTCAGTCTGTTTCCTAGTGCCTGTTTGAAGTTCCTGCAGTTTTCACTGTAAAACCGAGTTGGAGCTAGTACCTCCCCATATATATGTATGGAGTGGAGTTTGCAACTGAAAAGAAACTTGTGTTCCCAACAAGCTAGGTGAAGGACGGCTTCACACACACTTATCTCTCAGAAATGAGCATGTGGAGAGACGTTCGTTCATCTAGCACAAAGGGAACGGGTTGCAGGAGAAACTTTTACTCTGGTTTCTCAGTCTGTTTCCTAGTGCCGGTTTGAAGTTCCTGCAGTTTTCACTGTAAAACCGAGTTGGAGCTAGTACCTCCCCATATATATGTATGGAGTGGAGTTTGCAACTGAAAAGAAACTTTGTGTTCCCAACAAGCTAGGTGAAGGACGGCTTTCACACACACTTATCTCTCAGAACTGAGCATGTGGAGAGACGTTCGTTCATCTAGCACAAAGGGAACGGGTTGCAGGAGAAACTTTTACTCTGGTTTCTCAGTCTGTTTCCTAGTGCCGGTTTGAAGTTCCTGCAGTTTTCACTGTAAAACCGAGTTGGAGCTAGTACCATCCCCATATATATGTATGGAGTGGAGTTTGCAACTGAAAAGAAACTTTGTGTTCCCAACAAGCTAGGTGAAGGACGGCTTTCACACACACTTATCTCTCAGAACTGAGCATGTGGAGAGACGTTCGTTCATCTAGCACAAAGGGAACGGGTTGCAGGAGAAACTTTTACTCTGGTTTCTCAGTCTGTTTCCTAGTGCCGGTTTGAAGTTCCTGCAGTTTTCACTGTAAAACCGAGTTGGAGCTAGTACCTCCCCATATATATGTATGGAGTGGAGTTTGCAACTGAAAGAAACTTTGTGTTCCCAACAAGCTAGGTGAAGGACGGCTTTCACACACACTTATCTCTCAGAACTGAGCATGTGGAGAGACGTTCGTTCATCTAGCACAAAGGGAACGGGTTGCAGGAGAAACTTTTACTCTGGTTTCTCAGTCTGTTTCCTAGTGCCGGTTTGAAGTTCCTGCAGTTTTCACTGTAAAACCGAGTTGGAGCTAGTACCTCCCCATATATATGTATGGAGTGGAGTTTGCAACTGAAAAGAAACTTTGTGTTCCCAACAAGCTAGGTGAAGGACGGCTTTCACACACACTTATCTCTCAGAACTGAGCATGTGGAGAGACGTTCGTTCATCTAGCACAAAGGGAACGGGTTGCAGGAGAAACTTTTACTCTGGTTTCTCAGTCTGTTTCCTAGTGCCGGTTTGAAGTTCCTGCAGTTTTCACTGTAAAACCGAGTTGGAGCTAGTACCTCCCCATATATATGTATGGAGTGGAGTTTGCAACTGAAAAGAAACTTTGTGTTCCCAACAAGCTAGGTGAAGGACGGCTTTCACACACACTTATCTCTCAGAACTGAGCATGTGGAGAGACGTTCGTTCATCTAGCACAAAGGGAACGGGTTGCAGGAGAAACTTTTACTCTGGTTTCTCAGTCTGTTTCCTAGTGCCGGTTTGAAGTTCCTGCAGTTTTCACTGTAAAACCGAGTTGGAGCTAGTACCTCCCCATATATATGTATGGAGTGGAGTTTGCAACTGAAATGAAACTTTGTGTTCCCAACAAGCTAGGTGAAGGACGGCTTTCACACACACTTATCTCTCAGAACTGAGCATGTGGAGAGACGTTCGTTCATCTAGCACAAAGGGAACGGGTTGCAGGAGAAACTTTTACTCTGGTTTCTCAGTCTGTTTCCTAGTGCCGGTTTGAAGTTCCTGCAGTTTTCACTGTAAAACCGAGTTGGAGCTAGTACCTCCCCATATATATGTATGGAGTGGAGTTTGCAACTGAAAAGAAATATTGTGTTCCCAACAAGCTAGGTGAAGGACGGCTTTCACACACACTTATCTCTCAGAACTGAGCATGTGGAGAGACGTTCGTTCATCTAGCACAAAGGGAACGGGTTGCAGGAGAAACTTTTACTCTGGTTTCTCAGTCTGTTTCCTAGTGCTGGTGTGAAGTTCCTGCAGTTTTCACTATAAAACCGAGTTGGAGCTAGTACCTCCGCATATATATGTATGGATTGGAGTTTGCAACTGAAAAGAAACTTTGTGTTCCCAACAAGCTAGGTGAAGGACGGCTTTCACACACACTTATCTCTCAGAACTGAGCATGTGGAGAGACGTTCGTTCATCTAGCACAAAGGGAACGGTTGCAGGAGAAAATTTAACTCTGGTTTCTCAGTCTGTTTCCTAGTGCCGGTTTGAAGTTCCTGCAGTTTTCACTGTAAAACAGTTTTGGGGCTAGTACCTCCCCATATATATGTATGGAGTGGAGTTTGCAACTGAAAAGAAACTTTGTGTTCCCAACAAGCTAGGTGAAGGACGGCTTTCACACACACTTATCTCTCAGAACTAAGCATGTGGAGAGACGTTCGTTCATCTAGCACAAAGGGATCGGGTTGCAGGAGTAAATTTTCTCTGGTTTCACAGTCTGTTTCCTAGTGCCGGTTTGAAGTTCCTGCAGTTTTCACTGTAAAACAGGGTTGGAGCTAGTACCTCCCCATATATATGTATGAAGTGGAGTTTGCAACTGAAAAGAAACTTTGTGTTCCCAACAAGCTAGGTGAAGAACGGCTTTCACACACACTTATCTCTCAGAACTTAGCATGTGGAGAGACGTTCGTTCATCTAGCAAAAGGGGAACGGGTTGCAGGAGAAACTTTTACTCTGGTTTCTCAGTCTGTTTCCTAGTGATGGTTTGAAGTTCCTGCAGTTTTCACTATAAAACCGAGTTGGAGCTAGTACCTCCCCATATATATATATGGATGAGAGTTTGCACCTGAAAAGAAACTTTGTGTTCCCAACATGCTAGTTGAAGTACGGCTTTCACACACACTTATCTCTCAGAACTTAGCATGTGGAGAGACTTTCGTTCATCTAGCACAAAGGGAACGTGTTGCAGGAGAAACTTTTACTCTGGTTTCTCAGTCTGTTTCCTAGTGCCGGTTTGAAGTTCCTGCAGTTTTCACTGTAAAACCGAGTTGGAGCTAGTACCTCCCCATATATATGTATGGAGTGGAGTTTGCAACTGAAAAGAAACTTTGTGTTCCCAACAAGCTAGGTGAAGGACGGCTTTCACACACACTTATCTCTCAGAACTGAGCATGTGGAGAGACGTTCGTTCATCTAGCACAAAGGGAACGGGTTGCAGGAGAAACATTTACTCTGGTTTCTCAGTCTGTTTCCTAGTGCCGGTTTGAAGTTCCTGCAGTTTTCACTGTAAAACCGAGTTGGAGCTAGTACCTCCCCATATATATGTATGGAGTGGAGTTTGCAACTGAAATAAACTTTGTGTTCCCAACAAGCTAGGTGAAGGACGGCTTTCACACACACTTATCTCTCAGAACTGAGCATGTGGAGAGACTTTCGTTCATCTAGCACAAAGGGAATCGGGTTGCAGGAGAAACTTTTACTCTGGTTTCTCAGTCTGTTTCCTAGTGCCGGTTTGAAGTTCCTGCAGTTTTCACTGTAAAACCGAGTTGGAGCTAGTACCTCCCCATATATGTATGGAGTGGAGCTAGCAACTGAAAATAAACTTTGTGTTCCCAACAAGCTAGGTGAAGGAAGGCTTTCACACACAATTATCTCTCAGAATTGAGCATGTGGAGAGACTTTCGTTCATCTAGCACAAAGGGAACTTGTTGCAGGAGAAACTTTTACTCTGGTTTCTCAGTCTGTTTCCTAGTGCCTGTTTGAATTTCCTGCCATTTTTACTGTAAAACAGATTTGGAGTTAGTAATTCCCCATATATATGTATGGAGTGGAGTTTTTCAACTGAAAAGAAACTTTGTGTTCCCAACAAGCTAGGTGAAGGACGGCTTTCACACACACTTATCTCTCAGTACTGAGCATTTGGAGAGACGTTCGTTCATCTAGCACAAAGGGAACGGGTTGCAGGGGAAACTTTTTCTCTGGTTTCTCAGTCTCTTTCCTAGTGACGGTTTGAAGTTCCTGCAGTTTTCTCTGTAAAACCGAGTTGGAGCTTATACCTCCCCATATATCTGTATGGAATGGAGTTGGCAACTGAAAAGAAACTTTGTGTTCCCAACAAGCTAGGTGAAGGACGGCTTTCACACACACTTATCTCTCAGAACTGAGCATGTGGAGAGACGTTCGTTCATCTAGCACAAATGGAACGGGTTGCAGGAGAAACTTTTACTCTGGTTTCTCAGTCTGTTTCCTAGTGCTGGTGTGAATTTCCTGCAGTTTTCACTATAAAACCGAGTTGGAGCTAGTACCTCCGCATATATATGTATGGATTGGAGTTTGCAACTGAAAAGAAACTTTGTGTTCCCAACAAGCTAGGTGAAGGACGGCTTTCACACACACTTATCTCTCAGAACTGAGCATGTGGAGAGACGTTCGTTCATCTAGCACAAAGGGAACGGTTTGCAGGAGAAAATTTACTCTGGTTTCTCAGTCTGTTTCCTAGTGCCGGTTTGAAGTTCCTGCAGTTTTCACTGTAAAACCGAGTTTGGAGCTAGTACCTCCCCATATATATGTATGGAGTGGAGTTTGCAACTGAAAAGAAACTTTGTGTTCCCAACAAGCTAGGTGAAGGACGGCTTTCACACACACTTATCTCTCAGAACTGAGCATGTGGAGAGACGTTCGTTCATCTAGCACAAAGGGAACGGGTTGCAGGAGAAACTTTTACTCTGGTTTCTCAGTCTGTTTCCTAGTGCCGGTTTGAAGTTCCTGCAGTTTTCACTGTAAAACAGGAGTTGGAGCTAGTACCTCCCCATATATATGTATGGAGTGGAGTTTGCAACTGAAAAGAAACTTTGTGTTCCCAACAAGCTAGGTGAAGGACGGCTTTCACACACACTTATCTCTCAGAACTTAGCATGTGGAGAGACGTTCGTTCATCTAGCACAAAGGGGAACGGGTTGCAGGAGAAACTTTTACTCTGGTTTCTCAGTCTGTTTCCTAGTGCCGGTTTGAAGTTCCTGCAGTTTTCACTGTAAAACCGAGTTGGAGCTAGTACCTCCCCATATATATGTATGGAGTGGAGTTTGCAACTGAAAAGAAACTTTGTGTTCCCAACAAGCTAGGTGAAGGACGGCTTTCACACACACTTATCTCTCAGAACTGAGCATGTGGAGAGACGTTCGTTCATCTAGCACAAAGGGAACGGGTTGCAGGAGAAACTTTTACTCTGGTTTCTCAGTCTGTTTCCTAGTGCCGGTTTGAAGTTCCTGCAGTTTTCACTGTAAAACCGAGTTGGAGCTAGTACCTCCCCATATATATGTATGGAGTGGAGTTTGCAACTGAAAAGAAACTTTGTGTTCCCAACAAGCTAGGTGAAGGACGGCTTTCACACACACTTATCTCTCAGAACTGAGCATGTGGAGAGACGTTCGTTCATCTAGCACAAAGGGAACGGGTTGCAGGAGAAACTTTTACTCTGGTTTCTCAGTCTGTTTCCTAGTGCCGGTTTGAAGTTCCTGCAGTTTTCACTGTAAAACCGAGTTGGAGCTAGTACCTCCCCATATATATGTATGGAGTGGAGTTTGCAACTGAAAGAAACTTTGTGTTCCCAACAAGCTAGGTGAAGGACGGCTTTCACACACACTTATCTCTCAGAACTTAGCATGTGGAGAGACTTTCGTTCATCTAGCACAAAGGGAATCGGGTTGCAGGAGAAACTTTTACTCTGGTTTCTCAGTCTGTTTCCTAGTGCCGGTTTGAAGTTCCTGCAGTTTTCACTGAAAAACCGAGTTGGAGCTAGTACCTCCCCATATATATGTATGGAGTGGAGCTAGCAACAGAAAATAAACTTTGTGTTCCCAACAAGCTAGGTGAAGGACGGCTTTCACACACAATTATCTCTCAGAACTGAGCATGTGGAGAGACGTTCGTTCATCTAGCACAAAGGGAACTGGTTGCAGGAGAAACTTTTACTCTGGTTTCTCAGTCTGTTTCCTAGTGCCTGTTTGAATTTCCTGCAGTTTTCACTGTAAAACCGAGTTGGAGCTAGTACCTCCCCATATATATGTATGGAGTGGAGTTTGCAACTGAAAAGAAACTTTGTGTTCCCAACAAGCTAGGTGAAGGACGGCTTTCACACACACTTATCTCTCAGAACTGAGCATGTGGAGAGACGTTCGTTCATCTAGCACAAAGGGAACGGGTTGCAGGAGAAACTTTTACTCTGGTTTCTCAGTCTGTTTCCTAGTGCCGGTTTGAAGTTCCTGCAGTTTTCACTGTAAAACCGAGTTGGAGCTAGTACCTCCCCATATATATGTATGGAGTGGAGTTTGCAACTGAAAAGAAACTTTGTGTTCCCAACAAGCTAGGTGAAGGACGGCTTTCACACACACTTATCTCTCAGAACTGAGCATGTGGAGAGACGTTCGTTCATCTAGCACAAATGGAACGGGTTGCAGGAGAAACTTTTACTCTGGTTTCTCAGTCTGTTTCCTAGTGCCGGTTTGAAGTTCCTGCAGTTTTCACTGTAAAACCGAGTTGGAGCTAGTACCTCCCCATATATATGTATGGAGTGGAGTTTGCAACTGAAAAGAAACTTTGTGTTCCCAACAAGCTAGGTGAAGGACGGCTTTCACACACACTTATCTCTCAGAACTGAGCATGTGGAGAGACGTTCGTTCATCTAGCACAAAGGGAACGGGTTGCAGGAGAAACTTTTACTCTGGTTTCTCAGTCTGTTTCCTAGTGCCGGTTTGAAGTTCCTGCAGTTTTCACTGTAAAACCGAGTTGGAGCTAGTACCTCCCCATATATATGTATGGAGTGGAGTTTGCAACTGAAAAGAAACTTTGTGTTCCCAACAAGCTAGGTGAAGGACGGCTTTCACACACACTTATCTCTCAGAACTGAGCATGTGGAGAGACGTTCGTTCATCTAGCACAAAGGGAACGGGTTGCAGGAGAAACTTTTACTCTGGTTTCTCAGTCTGTTTCCTAGTGCCGGTTTGAAGTTCCTGCAGTTTTCACTGTAAAACCGAGTTGGAGCTAGTACCATCCCCATATATATGTATGGAGTGGAGTTTGCAACTGAAAAGAAACTTTGTGTTCCCAACAAGCTAGGTGAAGGACGGCTTTCACACACACTTATATCTCAGAACTGAGCATGTGGAGAGACGTTCGTTCATCTAGCACAAAGGGAACGGGTTGCAGGAGAAACTTTTACTCTGGTTTCTCAGTCTGTTTCCTAGTGCCGGTTTGAAGTTCCTGCAGTTTTCACTGTAAAACCGAGTTGGAGCTAGTACCTCCCCATATATATGTATGGAGTGGAGTTTGCAACTGAAAAGAAACTTTGTGTTCCCAACAAGCTAGGTGAAGGACGGCTTTCACACACACTTATCTCTCAGAACTGAGCATGTGGAGAGACGTTCGTTCATCTAGCACAAAGGGAACGGGTTGCAGGAGAAACTTTTACTCTGGTTTCTCAGTCTGTTTCCTAGTGCCGGTTTGAAGTTCCTGCAGTTTTCACTGTAAAACCGTGTTGGAGCTAGTACCTCCCCATATATCTGTATGGAGTGGAATTTGCAACTGAAAACAATCTTTGTGTTCCAAATAAGTTAAATGAAGAATGGCTTTCACACACATTGATCTCTCAGAACTGAACATGTGGAGAGACGTTCGTTCATCTAGCAAAAAGGGAACGGGTTGCAGGTGAAACTTTTACTCTGGTTTGTCAGTGTGTTTCCTAGTGCCGGTTTGAAGTTCCTGCAGTTTTCACTGTAAAAACGAGTTGGAGCTAGTACCTCCCTATATATATATATTGAGTTTAGTTTGCAACTTAAAAGAAACTTTGTGTTCCCAACAAGCTAGGTGAAGGACGGCTTTCACACACACTTATTTCTCAGAACTGAGCATGTGAAGAGACTTTCGTTCATCTAGCACAAAGGGATCGGTTTGCAGGGGAAACTTTTACTCTGGTTTCTCAGTCTGTTTCCTAGTGCCCGTTTGAAGTTCCTGCTGTTTTCACTGTAAAATTGAGTTGGAGCTTGTACCTCCCCATATATATGTATGGAGTGGAGTTTGCAACTGAAAAGAAACTTTGTGTTCCCAACAAGCTAGGTGAAGGACGGCTTTCACACACACTTATCTCTCAGAACTGAGCATGTTGAGAGACGTTCTTTCATCTAGCACAAAGGGAACGGTTTGCAGGAGAAACTTTTACTCTGGTTTCTCAGTCTGTTTCCTAGTGCCGGTTTGAAGATCCTGCAGTTTTCACTGTAAAAGCGTGTTGGGGCTAGTACCTCCCCATATATATGTATGGGGTGGAGTTTGCAACTGAAAAGAAACTTTGTGTTCCCAACAAGCTAGGTGAAGACGGCTTTCACACACAATTATCTCTCAGAATTGAGCATGTGGAGAGACTTTCGTTCATCTAGCACAAAGGGAACTTGTTGCAGGAGAAACTTTTACTCTGGTTTCTCAGTTTGTTTCCTGGTGCCTGTTTGAATTTCCTGCCATTTATACTGTAAAACAGATTTGGAGTTAGTAATTCCCCATATATATGTATGGAGTGGAGTTTGTCAAATGAAAAGAAACTTTGTGATCCCAACAAGCTTGGTGAAGGACGGCTTTCACACACACTTATCTCTCAGAACTGAGCATGTGGAGAGACTTTCGTTTATCTAGCGAAAAGGGAACGGGTTGCAGGAGAAACTTTTACACTGGATTCTCAGTCTGTTTCCTTGTTCCGGTTTGAAGTTCCTGCAGTTTTCACTGTAAAATCGAGTTGGAGCTAGTACCTCCCCATATATATGTATTAAGTGGTGTTTGCAACTGAAAAGAAACTTTGTGTTCCCAACAAGATAGGTGAAGGACGGCTTTCACACACACCTATCTCTCAGAACTGAGCATGTGGATAGACTTTCGTTCATCTAGCACAAAGGGAATGAGTTGCAGGAGAAACTTTTACTCTGGTTTCTCAGTCTGTTTCCTAGTGCCGGATTGAAGTTCCTGCAGTTTTCACTGTAAAACAGATTTGGAGCTAGTACCACCCCATATATCTGTATGGAGTGGAGTTTGCAACTGAAAAGAAACTTTGTGTTCCCAATAAGCTAGGTGAAGGACGGCTTTCACACACACTTATCTCTCAGAACTGAGCATGTGGAGAGACGTTCGTTCATCTAGCGAAAATGGAACAGGTTGCAGGAGAAACTTTTACTCTGGTTTCTCAGTCTGTTTCCTAGTGCCGGTTTGAAGTTCCTGCAGTTTTCACTGTAAAACCGAGTTGGAGCTAGTACATCCCCATATATATGTATGGAGTGGAGTTTGCAACTGAAATGAAACTTTGTGTTCCCAGCAAGCTAGGTGAAGGACGGCTTTCACACACACTTATCTCTCAGAACTGAGCATGTGGAGAGACTTTCGTTCATCTAGCACAAAGGGATACGGGTTGCAGGAGAAACTTTTACTCTGGTTTCTCAGTCTGTTTCCTAGTGCCGGTTTGAAGTTCCTGCAGTTTTCACTGAAAAACCGAGTTGGAGCTAGTACCTCCCCATATATATGTATGGAGTGGAGCTAGCAACAGAAAATAAACTTTGTGTTCCCAACAAGCTAGGTGAAGGAAGGCTTTCACACACAATTATCTCTCAGAATTGAGCATGTGGAGAGACTTTCTTTCATCTAGCACAACGGGAACTTGTTGCAGGAGAAACTTTTACTCTGGTTTCTCAGTTTGTTTCCTAGTGCCTGTTTGAATTTCCTGCCATTTTTACTGTAAAACAGATTTGGAGTTAGTAATTCCCCATATATATGTATGGAGTGGAGTTTTTCAACTGAAAAAAACTTTGTGTTCCCAACAAGCTAGGTGAAGGACGGCTTTCACACACACTTATCTCTCAGTACTGAGCATTTGGAGAGACGTTCGTTCATGTAGCACAAAGGGAACGGGTTGCAGGGGAAACTTTTTCTCTGGTTTCTCAGTCTCTTTCCTAGTGACGGTTTGAAGTTCCTGCAGTTTTCTCTGTAAAACCGAGTTGGAGCTTATACCTCCCCATATATCTGTATGGAATGGAGTTGGCAACTGAAAGAAACTTTGTGTTCCCAACAAGTTAGGTGAAGGACGGCTTTCACCACACACTTATCTCTCAGAACTGAGCATGTGGAGAGACGTTCGTTCATCTAGCACAAATGGAACGGTTTGCAGGAGAACCTTTCTCTGGTTTCTCAGTCTGTTTCCTAGTGCTGGTGTGAATTTCCTGCAGTTTCACTATAAAACCGAGTTGGAGTCTAGTACCACCGCATATATATGTATGGATTGGGGTTTGCAACTGAAAAGAAACTTTGTGTTCCCAACTAGCTAGGTGAAGGACGGCTTTCACACACACTTATCTCTCAGAACTGAGCATGTGGAGAGACGTTCGTTCATCTAGCAAAAAGGGAACGGGTTGCAGGAGAAACTTTTACTGTGGTTTTCTCAGTCTGTTTCCTAGTGATTGCGTTTGAAGTTCCTGCAGTTTTCACTATAAAACCGAGTTGGAGCTAGTACCTCCCCATATATATATATGGATGGGTGTTTGCACCTGAAAAGAAACTTTGTGTTCCCAACAAGCTAGGTGAAGGACTGTTTCACCCACAATTATATTTCAGAACTGAGCATGTGGAGAGACGATCGTTCATCTAGCACAAAGGGAACGGGTTGCAGGAGAAACTTTTACTCTGGTTTCTCAGTCTGTTTCCTAGTGCCAGTTTGAAGTTCCTGCAGTTTTCACTGTAAAACCGAGTTGGAGCTAGTACCACCCCATATATATGTATGGAGTGGAGTTTGCAACTGAAAAGAAACTTTGTGTTCCCAACAAGCCTGGTGGAAGGACGGTTTACCCACAATATATCTCAGAACTGAGCATGTGGAGAGACGATCGTCATCTAGCACAAATGGTACGGGTTGCAGGAGAAACTTTTACTCTGGTCTCTCAGTCTGTTTCCTAGTCCCGGTTTGAAGTTGCTGCAGATTTCACTGTAAAACCGAGATGGAGCTGGTACCTCCCAATATACCTGTATGGAGTGGAGTTTGCAAACTGAAAAGAAACTTTGTGTTCCCAA
>NW_022588481.1:0-14044 GCF_009834535.1 Camelus ferus | reverse complement strand
CCGTTCCCTTTGTGTTAGATGAACGAACGTCTCTCCACATGCTCATTTTGAGAGATAATTGTGTGTGAAAGCCTTTCTTCAACAAGCTGTTGGGCACAACAAGATTCTTTTCATTTCAACTCCACTCCATTCCATATATATGGGAAGGTACTAGCTCCAACTCCGTTTTACCGTGAAAAACTGCAGGAACTTCAAACCGGCACTAGGAACAGACTGAGAAACCAGAGTAAAGTTTCTCCCTGCACCCTGTTCCAATTGGTTCTAGATGAACGAACGTCTCTCCACATGCTCAGTTTGAGAGATAGTGTGTGTGAAAGCCGTCCTTCAACTAGCTTGTTGGGAACACAAAGTTTCTTTTCAGTTTCCAACTCCACTCCATACATATATATGGGAAGGTACTAGCTCCAACTCGGTTTTACAGTGAAAACTGCAGGAACTTCAAAACGGCACTAGGAAACAGACTGAGAAAGCAGAGTAAAAGTTTCTCCTGCAACCCGTTCCCTTTGTGCTAGATGAACGAACGTCTCTCCACATGCTCAGTTTTGAGAGATAAGTGTGTGTGAAAGCCGTCCTTCAACTAGCTTGTTGGGAACACAAAGTTTCTTTTCAGTTTCCAACTCCACTCCATACATATATATGGGAAGGTACTAGCTCCAACTCGGTTTTACAGTGAAAACTGCAGGAACTTCAAACCGGCACTAGGAACAGACTGAGAAACCAGAGTAAAAGTTTCTCCTGCAACCCGTTCCCTTTGTGCTAGATGAACGAACGTCTCTCCACATGCTCAGTTTTGAGAGATAAGTGTGTGTGAAAGCCGTCCTTCAACTAGCTTGTTGGGAACACAAAGTTTCTTTTCAGTTTCCAACTCCACTCCATACATATATATGGGAAGGTACTAGCTCCAACTCCGTTTTACAGTGAAAACTGCAGGAACTTCAAACCGGCACTAGGAAACAGACTGAGAAACCAGAGTAAAAGTTTCTCCTGCAACCCGTTCCCTTTGTGCTAGATGAACGAACGTCTCTCCACATGCTCAGTTTTGAGAGATAAGTGTGTGTGAAAGCCGTCCTTCAACTAGCTTGTTGGGAACACAAAGTTTCTTTTCAGTTTCCAACTCCACTCCATACATATATATGGGAAGGTACTAGCTCCAACTCGGTTTTACAGTGAAAACTGCAGGAACTTCAAACCGGCACTAGGAAACAGACTGAGAAACCAGAGTAAAAGTTTCTCCTGCAACCCGTTCCCTTTGTGCTAGATGAACGAACGTCTCTCCACATGCTCAGTTTTGAGAGATAAGTGTGTGTGAAAGCCGTCCTTCAACTAGCTTGTTGGGAACACAAAGTTTCTTTTCAGTTTCCAACTCCACTCCATACATATATATGGGAAGGTACTAGCTCCAACTCGGTTTTACAGTGAAAACTGCAGGAACTTCAAACCGGCACTAGGAAACAGACTGAGAAACCAGAGTAAAAGTTTCTCCTGCAACCCGTTCCCTTTGTGCTAGATGAACGAACGTCTCTCCACATGCTCAGTTTTGAGAGATAAGTGTGTGTGAAAGACGTCCTTCAACTAGCTTGTTGGGAACACAAAGTTTCTTTTCAGTTTCCAACTCCACTCCATACATATATATGGGAAGGTACTAGCTCCAACTCGGTTTTACAGTGAAAACTGCAGGAACTTCAAACCGGCACTAGGAAACAGACTGAGAAACCAGAGTAAAAGTTTCTCCTGCAACCCGTTCCCTTTGTGCTAGATGAACGAACGTCTCTCCACATGCTCAGTTTTGAGAGATAAGTGTGTGTGAAAGCCGTCCTTCAACTAGCTTGTTGGGAACACAAAGTTTCTTTTCAGTTTCCAACTCCACTCCATACATATATATGGGAAGGTACTAGCTCCAACTCGGTTTTACAGTGAAAACTGCAGGAACTTCAAACCGGCACTAGGAAACAGACTGAGAAACCAGAGTAAAAGTTTCTCCTGCAACCCGTTCCCTTTGTGCTAGATGAACGAACGTCTCTCCACATGCTCAGTTTTGAGAGATAAGTGTGTGTGAAAGCCGTCCTTCAACTAGCTTGTTGGGAACACAAAGTTTCTTTTCAGTTTCCAACTCCACTCCATACATATATATGGGAAGGTACTAGCTCCAACTCGGTTTTACAGTGAAAACTGCAGGAACTTCAAACCGGCACTAGGAAACAGACTGAGAAAGCAGAGTAAAAGTTTCTCCTGCAACCCGTTCCCTTTGTGCTAGATGAACGAACGTCTCTCCACATGCTCAGTTTTGAGAGATAAGTGTGTGTGAAAGCCGTCCTTCAACTAGCTTGTTGGGAACACAAAGTTTCTTTTCAGTTTCCAACTCCACTCCATACATATATATGGGAAGGTACTAGCTCCAACTCGTTTTACAGTGAAAACTGCAGGAACTTCAAACCGGCACTAGGAAACAGACTGAGAAACCAGAGTAAAAGTTTCTCCTGCAACCCGTTCCCTTTGTGCTAGATGAACGAACGTCTCTCCACATGCTCAGTTTTGAGAGATAAGTGTGTGTGAAAGACGTCCTTCAACTAGCTTGTTGGGAACACAAAGTTTCTTTTCAGTTTCCAACTCCACTCCATACATATATATGGGAAGGTACTAGCTCCAACTCGGTTTTACAGTGAAAACTGCAGGAACTTCAAACCGGCACTAGGAAACAGACTGAGAAACCAGAGTAAAAGTTTCTCCTGCAACCCGTTCCCTTTGTGCTAGATGAACGAACGTCTCTCCACATGCTCAGTTTTGAGAGATAAGTGTGTGTGAAAGCCGTCCTTCAACTAGCTTGTTGGGAACACAAAGTTTCTTTTCAGTTTCCAACTCCACTCCATACATATATATGGGAAGGTACTAGCTCCAACTCGGTTTTACAGTGAAAACTGCAGGAACTTCAAACCGGCACTAGGAAACAGACTGAGAAACCAGAGTAAAAGTTTCTCCTGCAACCCGTTCCCTTTGTGCTAGATGAACGAACGTCTCTCCACATGCTCAGTTTTGAGAGATAAGTGTGTGTGAAAGCCGTCCTTCAACTAGCTTGTTGGGAACACAAAGTTTCTTTTCAGTTTCCAACTCCACTCCATACATATATATGGGAAGGTACTAGCTCCAACTCAGTTTTACAGTGAAAACTGCAGGAACTTCAAACCGGCACTAGGAAACAGACTGAGAAAGCAGAGTAAAAGTTTCTCCTGCAACCCGTTCCCTTTGTGCTAGATGAACGAACGTCTCTCCACATGCTCAGTTTTGAGAGATAAGTGTGTGTGAAAGCCGTCCTTCAACTAGCTTGTTGGGAACACAAAGTTTCTTTTCAGTTTCCAACTCCACTCCATACATATATATGGGAAGGTACTAGCTCCAACTCCGTTTTACAGTGAAAACTGCAGGAACTTCAAACCGGCACTAGGAAACAGACTGAGAAACCAGAGTAAAAGTTTCTCCTGCAACCCGTTCCCTTTGTGCTAGATGAACGAACGTCTCTCCACATGCTCAGTTTTGAGAGATAAGTGTGTGTGAAAGCCGTCCTTCAACTAGCTTGTTGGGAACACAAAGTTTCTTTTCAGTTTCCAACTCCACTCCATACATATATATGGGAAGGTACTAGCTCCAACTCGGTTTTACAGTGAAAACTGCAGGAACTTCAAACCGGCACTAGGAAACAGACTGAGAAACCAGAGTAAAAGTTTCTCCTGCAACCCGTTCCCTTTGTGCTAGATGAACGAACGTCTCTCCACATGCTCAGTTTTGAGAGATAAGTGTGTGTGAAAGCCGTCCTTCAACTAGCTTGTTGGGAACACAAAGTTTCTTTTCAGTTTCCAACTCCACTCCATACATATATATGGGAAGGTACTAGCTCCAACTCGGTTTACAGTGAAAACTGCAGGAACTTCAAACCGGCACTAGGAAACAGACTGAGAAACCAGAGTAAAAGTTTCTCCTGCAACCCGTTCCCTTTGTGCTAGATGAACGAACGTCTCTCCACATGCTCAGTTTGAGAGATAAGTGTGTGTGAAAGCCGTCCTTCAACTAGCTTGTTGGGAACACAAAGTTTCTTTTCAGTTTCCAACTCCACTCCATACATATATATGGGAAGGTACTAGCTCCAACTCGGTTTTACAGTGAAAACTGCAGGAACTTCAAACCGGCACTAGGAAACAGACTGAGAAACCAGAGTAAAAGTTTCTCCTGCAACCCGTTCCCATTGTTCTAGATGAACGAACGTCTCATCCACATGCTCAGTTTTGAGAGATAAGTGTGTGTGAAAGAAGTCCTTCAACTAGCTTGTTGGGAACACAAAGTTTCTTTTCAGTTTCCAACTCCACTCCATACATATATATGGGAAGGTACTAGCTCCAACTCGTATTTACAGTGAAAACTGCAGGAACTTCAAACCGGCACTAGGAAACAGACTGAGAAACCAGAGTAAAAGTTTCTCCTGCAACCCGTTCCCTTTGTGCTAGATGAACGAACGTCTCTCCACATGCTCAATTTTGAGAGATAAGTGTGTGTGAAAGCCGTCCTTCAACTAGCTTGTTGGGAACACAAAGTTTCTTTTCAGTTTCCAACTCCACTCCATACATATATATGGGAAGGTACTAGCTCCAACTCGGTTTTACAGTGAAAACTGCAGGAACTTCAAACCGGCACTAGGAAACAGACTGAGAAACCAGAGTAAAAGTTTCTCCTGCACCCTGTTCCATTAGTGCTAGATGAACGAACGTCTCTCCACATGCTCAGTTTTGAGAGATAAGTGTGTGTGAAAGCCGTCCTTCAACTAGCTTGTTGGGAACACAAAGTTTCTTTTCAGTTTCCAACTCCACTCCATACATATATATGGGAAGGTACTAGCTCCAACTCGGTTTTACAGTGAAAACTGCAGGAACTTCAAACCGGCACTAGGAAACAGACTGAGAAACCAGAGTAAAAGTTTCTCCTGCAACCCGTTCCCTTGTGCTAGATGAACGAACGTCTCTCCACATGCTCAGTTTTGAGAGATAAGTGTGTGTGAAAGCCGTCCTTCAACTAGCTTGTTGGGAACACAAAGTTTCTTTTCAGTTTCCAACTCCACTCCATACATATATATGGGAAGGTACTAGCTCCAACTCGGTTTTACAGTGAAAACTGCAGGAACTTCAAACCGGCACTAGGAAACAGACTGAGAAACCAGAGTAAAAGTTTCTCCTGCAACCCGTTCCCTTTGTGCTAGATGAACGAACGTCTCTCCACATGCTCAGTTTTGAGAGATAAGTGTGTGTGAAAGCCGTCCTTCAACTAGCTTGTTGGGAACACAAAGTTTCTTTTCAGTTTCCAACTCCACTCCATACATATATATGGGAAGGTACTAGCTCCAACTCGGTTTTACAGTGAAAACTGCAGGAACTTCAAACCGGCACTAGGAAACAGACTGAGAAACCAGAGTAAAAGTTTCTCCTGCAACCCGTTCCCTTTGTGCTAGATGAACGAACGTCTCTCCACATGCTCAGTTTTGAGAGATAAGTGTGTGTGAAAGCCGTCCTTCAACTAGCTTGTTGGGAACACAAAGTTTCTTTTCAGTTTCCAACTCCACTCCATACATATATATGGGAAGGTACTAGCTCCAACTCGGTTTTACAGTGAAAACTGCAGGAACTTCAAACCGGCACTAGGAAACAGACTGAGAAACCAGAGTAAAAGTTTCTCCTGCAACCCGTTCCCTTTGTGCTAGATGAACGAACGTCTCTCCACATGCTCAGTTTTGAGAGATAAGTGTGTGTGAAAGCCGTCCTTCAACTAGCTTGTTGGGAACACAAAGTTTCTTTTCAGTTTCCAACTCCACTCCATACATATATATGGGAAGGTACTAGCTCCAACTCGGTTTTACAGTGAAAACTGCAGGAACTTCAAACCGGCACTAGGAAACAGACTGAGAAAGCAGAGTAAAAGTTTCTCCTGCAACCCGTTCCCTTTTTGCTAGATGAACGAACGTCTCTCCACATGCTCAGTTTTGAGAGATAAGTGTGTGTGAAAGCCGTCCTTCAACTAGCTTGTTGGGAACACAAAGTTTCTTTTCAGTTTCCAACTCCACTCCATACATATATATGGGAAGGTACTAGCTCCAACTCCGTTTTACAGTGAAAACTGCAGGAACTTCAAACCGGCACTAGGAAACAGACTGAGAAACCAGAGTAAAAGTTTCTCCTGCAACCCGTTCCCTTTGTGCTAGATGAACGAACGTCTCTCCACATGCTCAGTTTTGAGAGATAAGTGTGTGTGAAAGCCGTCCTTCAACTAGCTTGTTGGGAACACAAAGTTTCTTTTCAGTTTCCAACTCCACTCCATACATATATATGGGAAGGTACTAGCTCCAACTCGGTTTTACAGTGAAAACTGCAGGAACTTCAAACCGGCACTAGGAAACAGACTGAGAAAGCAGAGTAAAAGTTTCTCCTGCAACCCGTTCCCTTTGTGCTAGATGAACGAACGTCTCTCCACATGCTCAGTTTTGAGAGATAAGTGTGTGTGAAAGCCGTCCTTCAACTAGCTTGTTGGGAACACAAAGTTTCTTTTCAGTTTCCAACTCCACTCCATACATATATATGGGAAGGTACTAGCTCCAACTCGGTTTTACAGTGAAAACTGCAGGAACTTCAAACCGGCACTAGGAAACAGACTGAGAAACCAGAGTAAAAGTTTCTCCTGCAACCCGTTCCCTTTGTGCTAGATGAACGAACGTCTCTCCACATGCTCAGTTTTGAGAGATAAGTGTGTGTGAAAGCCGTCCTTCAACTAGCTTGTTGGGAACACAAAGTTTCTTTTCAGTTTCCAACTCCACTCCATTCATATATATGGGAAGGTACTAGCTCCAACTCCGGTTTTACAGTGAAAACTGCAGGAACTTCAAACCGGCACTAGGAAACAGACTGAGAAACCAGAGTAAAAGTTTCTCCTGCAACCCGTTCCCATTGTGCTAGATGAACGAACGTCTCTCCACATGCTCAGTTTTGAGAGATAAGTGTGTGTGAAAGCAGTCCTTCAACTAGCTTGTTGGGAACACAAAGTTTCTTTTCAGTTTCCAACTCCACTCCATACATATATATGGGAAGGTACTAGCTCCAACTCGTATTTACAGTGAAAACTGCAGGAACTTCAAACCGGCACTAGGAAACAGACTGAGAAACCAGAGTAAAAGTTTCTCCTGCACCCCGTTCCCTTTGTGTTAGATGAACGAACGTCTCTCCACATGCTCAGTTTTGAGAGATAAGTGTGTGTGAAAGCCGTCCTTCAACTAGCTTGTTGGGAACACAAAGTTTCTTTTCAGTTTCCAACTCCACTCCATACATATATATGGGAAGGTACTAGCTCCAACTCGGTTTTACAGTGAAAACTGCAGGAACTTCAAACCGGCACTAGGAAACAGACTGAGAAACCAGAGTAAAAGTTTCTCCTGCAACCCGTTCCCTTTGTGCTAGATGAACGAACGTCTCTCCACATGCTCAGTTTTGAGAGATAAGTGTGTGTGAAAGCCGTCCTTCAACTAGCTTGTTGGGAACACAAAGTTTCTTTTCAGTTTCCAACTCCACTCCATACATATATATGGGAAGGTACTAGCTCCAACTCGGTTTTACAGTGAAAACTGCAGGAACTTCAAACCGGCACTAGGAAACAGACTGAGAAACCAGAGTAAAAGTTTCTCCTGCAACCCGTTCCCTTTGTGCTAGATGAACGAACGTCTCTCCACATGCTCAGTTTTGAGAGATAAGTGTGTGTGAAAGCCGTCCTTCAACTAGCTTGTTGGGAACACAAAGTTTCTTTTCAGTTTCCAACTCCACTCCATACATATATATGGGAAGGTACTAGCTCCAACTCGGTTTTACAGTGAAAACTGCAGGAACTTCAAACCGGCACTAGGAAACAGACTGAGAAACCAGAGTAAAAGTTTCTCCTGCAACCCGTTCCCTTTGTGCTAGATGAACGAACGTCTCTCCACATGCTCAGTTTTGAGAGATAAGTGTGTGTGAAAGCCGTCCTTCAACTAGCTTGTTGGGAACACAAAGTTTCTTTTCAGTTTCCAACTCCACTCCATACATATATATGGGAAGGTACTAGCTCCAACTCGGTTTTACAGTGAAAACTGCAGGAACTTCAAACCGGCACTAGGAAACAGACTGAGAAACCAGAGTAAAAGTTTCTCCTGCAACCCGTTCCCTTTGTGCTAGATGAACGAACGTCTCTCCACATGCTCAGTTTTGAGAGATAAGTGTGTGTGAAAGCCGTCCTTCAACTAGCTTGTTGGGAACACAAAGTTTCTTTTCAGTTTCCAACTCCACTCCATACATATATATGGGAAGGTACTAGCTCCAACTCGGTTTTACAGTGAAAACTGCAGGAACTTCAAACCGGCACTAGGAAACAGACTGAGAAACCAGAGTAAAAGTTTCTCCTGCAACCCGTTCCATTGTGCTAGATGAACGAACGTCTCTCCACATGCTCAGTTTTGAGAGATAAGTGTGTGTGAAAGCAGTCCTTCAACTAGCTTGTTGGGAACACAAAGTTTCTTTTCAGTTTCCAACTCCACTCCATACATATATATGGGAAGGTACTAGCTCCAACTCGTTTTACAGTGAAAACTGCAGGAACTTCAAACCGGCACTAGGAAACAGACTGAGAAACCAGAGTAAAAGTTTCTCCTGCAACCCGTTCCCTTTGTGCTAGATGAACGAACGTCTCTCCACATGCTCAGTTTTGAGAGATAAGTGTGTGTGAAAGCCGTCCTTCAACTAGCTTGTTGGGAACACAAAGTTTCTTTTCAGTTTCCAACTCCACTCCATACATATATATGGGAAGGTACTAGCTCCAACTCGGTTTTACAGTGAAAACTGCAGGAACTTCAAACCGGCACTAGGAAACAGACTGAGAAACCAGAGTAAAAGTTTCTCCTGCAACCCGTTCCATTTGTGCTAGATGAACGAACGTCTCTCCACATGCTCAGTTTTGAGAGATAAGTGTGTGTGAAAGCCGTCCTTCAACTAGCTTGTTGGGAACACAAAGTTTCTTTTCAGTTTCCAACTCCACTCCATACATATATATGGGAAGGTACTAGCTCCAACTCGGTTTTACAGTGAAAACTGCAGGAACTTCAAACCGGCACTAGGAAACAGACTGAGAAACCAGAGTAAAAGTTTCTCCTGCAACCCGTTCCCTTTGTGCTAGATGAACGAACGTCTCTCCACATGCTCAGTTTTGAGAGATAAGTGTGTGTGAAAGCCGTCCTTCAACTAGCTTGTTGGGAACACAAAGTTTCTTTTCAGTTTCCAACTCCACTCCATACATATATATGGGAAGGTACTAGCTCCAACTCGGTTTTACAGTGAAAACTGCAGGAACTTCAAACCGGCACTAGGAAACAGACTGAGAAACCAGAGTAAAAGTTTCTCCTGCAACCCGTTCCCTTGTGCTAGATGAACGAACGTCTCTCCACATGCTCAGTTTTGAGAGATAAGTGTGTGTGAAAGCCGTCCTTCAACTAGCTTGTTGGGAACACAAAGTTTCTTTTCAGTTTCCAACTCCACTCCATACATATATATGGGAAGGTACTAGCTCCAACTCGGTTTTACAGTGAAAACTGCAGGAACTTCAAACCGGCACTAGGAAACAGACTGAGAAACCAGAGTAAAAGTTTCTCCTGCAACCCGTTCCCTTTGTGCTAGATGAACGAACGTCTCTCCACATGCTCAGTTTTGAGAGATAAGTGTGTGTGAAAGCCGTCCTTCAACTAGCTTGTTGGGAACACAAAGTTTCTTTTCAGTTTCCAACTCCACTCCATACATATATATGGGAAGGTACTAGCTCCAACTCGGTTTTACAGTGAAAACTGCAGGAACTTCAAACCGGCACTAGGAAACAGACTGAGAAACCAGAGTAAAAGTTTCTCCTGCAACCCGTTCCCTTTGTGCTAGATGAACGAACGTCTCTCCACATGCTCAGTTTTGAGAGATAAGTGTGTGTGAAAGACGTCCTTCAACTAGCTTGTTGGGAACACAAAGTTTCTTTTCAGTTTCCAACTCCACTCCATACATATATATGGGAAGGTACTAGCTCCAACTCGGTTTTACAGTGAAAACTGCAGGAACTTCAAACCGGCACTAGGAAACAGACTGAGAAACCAGAGTAAAAGTTTCTCCTGCAACCCGTTCCCTTTGTGCTAGATGAACGAACGTCTCTCCACATGCTCAGTTTTGAGAGATAAGTGTGTGTGAAAGCCGTCCTTCAACTAGCTTGTTGGGAACACAAAGTTTCTTTTCAGTTTCCAACTCCACTCCATACATATATATGGGAAGGTACTAGCTCCAACTCGGTTTTACAGTGAAAACTGCAGGAACTTCAAACCGGCACTAGGAAACAGACTGAGAAACCAGAGTAAAAGTTTCTCCTGCAACCCGTTCCCTTTGTGCTAGATGAACGAACGTCTCTCCACATGCTCAGTTTTGAGAGATAAGTGTGTGTGAAAGCCGTCCTTCAACTAGCTTGTTGGGAACACAAAGTTTCTTTTCAGTTTCCAACTCCACTCCATACATATATATGGGAAGGTACTAGCTCCAACTCGGTTTTACAGTGAAAACTGCAGGAACTTCAAACCGGCACTAGGAAACAGACTGAGAAAGCAGAGTAAAAGTTTCTCCTGCAACCCGTTCCCTTTGTGCTAGATGAACGAACGTCTCTCCACATGCTCAGTTTTGAGAGATAAGTGTGTGTGAAAGCCGTCCTTCAACTAGCTTGTTGGGAACACAAAGTTTCTTTTCAGTTTCCAACTCCACTCCATACATATATATGGGAAGGTACTAGCTCCAACTCGGTTTTACAGTGAAAACTGCAGGAACTTCAAACCGGCACTAGGAAACAGACTGAGAAACCAGAGTAAAAGTTTCTCCTGCAACCCGTTCCCTTTGTGCTAGATGAACGAACGTCTCTCCACATGCTCAGTTTTGAGAGATAAGTGTGTGTGAAAGCCGTCCTTCAACTAGCTTGTTGGGAACACAAAGTTTCTTTTCAGTTTCCAACTCCACTCCATACATATATATGGGAAGGTACTAGCTCCAACTCCGTTTTACAGTGAAAACTGCAGGAACTTCAAACCGGCACTAGGAAACAGACTGAGAAACCAGAGTAAAAGTTTCTCCTGCAACCCGTTCCCTTGTGCTAGATGAACGAACGTCTCTCCACATGCTCAGTTTTGAGAGATAAGTGTGTGTGAAAGCAGTCCTTCAACTAGCTTGTTGGGAACACAAAGTTTCTTTTCAGTTTCCAACTCCACTCCATACATATATATGGGAAGGTACTAGCTCCAACTCGTTTTACAGTGAAAACTGCAGGAACTTCAAACCGGCACTAGGAAACAGACTGAGAAACCAGAGTAAAAGTTTCTCCTGCAACCCGTTCCCTTTTTGCTAGATGAACGAACGTCTCTCCACATGCTCAGTTTTGAGAGATAAGTGTGTGTGAAAGCCGTCCTTCAACTAGCTTGTTGGGAACACAAAGTTTCTTTTCAGTTTCCAACTCCACTCCATACATATATATGGGAAGGTACTAGCTCCAACTCGGTTTTACAGTGAAAACTGCAGGAACTTCAAACCGGCACTAGGAAACAGACTGAGAAACCAGAGTAAAAGTTTCTCCTGCAACCCGTTCCCTTTGTGCTAGATGAACGAACGTCTCTCCACATGCTCAGTTTTGAGAGATAAGTGTGTGTGAAAGCCGTCCTTCAACTAGCTTGTTGGGAACACAAAGTTTCTTTTCAGTTTCCAACTCCACTCCATACATATATATGGGAAGGTACTAGCTCCAACTCGGTTTTACAGTGAAAACTGCAGGAACTTCAAACCGGCACTAGGAAACAGACTGAGAAACCAGAGTAAAAGTTTCTCCTGCAACCCTGTTCCCATTGTGCTAGATGAACGAACGTCTCTCCACATGCTCAGTTTTGAGAGATAAGTGTGTGTGAAAGCCGTCCTTCAACTAGCTTGTTGGGAACACAAAGTTTCTTTTCAGTTTCCAACTCCACTCCATACATATATATGGGAAGGTACTAGCTCCAACTCGGTTTTACAGTGAAAACTGCAGGAACTTCAAACCGGCACTAGGAAACAGACTGAGAAAGCAGAGTAAAAGTTTCTCCTGCAACCCGATCCCTTTGTGCTAGATGAACGAACGTCTCTCCACATGCTCAGTTTTGAGAGATAAGTGTGTGTGAAAGCCGTCCTTCAACTAGCTTGTTGGGAACACAAAGTTTCTTTTCAGTTTCCAACTCCACTCCATACATATATATGGAAGGTACTAGCTCCAACTCGGTTTTACAGTGAAAACTGCAGGAACTTCAAACCGGCACTAGGAAACAGACTGAGAAACCAGAGTAAAAGTTTCTCCTGCAACCCGTTCCCTTTGTGCTAGATGAACGAACGTCTCTCCACATGCTCAGTTTGAGAGATAAGTGTGTGTGAAAGCCGTCCTTCAACTAGCTTGTTGGGAACACAAAGTTTCTTTTCAGTTTCCAACTCCACTCCATACATATATATGGGAAGGTACTAGCTCCAACTCGTTTTACAGTGAAAACTGCAGGAACTTCAAACCGGCACTAGGAAACAGACTGAGAAACCAGAGTAAAAGTTTCTCCTGCAACCCGTTCCCTTTGTGCTAGATGAACGAACGTCTCTCCACATGCTCAGTTTTGAGAGATAAGTGTGTGTGAAAGCCGTCCTTCAACTAGCTTGTTGGGAACACAAAGTTTCTTTTCAGTTTCCAACTCCACTCCATACATATATATGGGAAGGTACTAGCTCCAACTCGGTTTTACAGTGAAAACTGCAGGAACTTCAAACCGGCACTAGGAAACAGACTGAGAAACCAGAGTAAAAGTTTCTCCTGCAACCCGTTCCCTTTGTGCTAGATGAACGAACGTCTCTCCACATGCTCACTTTTGAGAGATAAGTGTGTGTGAAAGCCGTCCTTCAACTAGCTTGTTGGGAACACAAAGTTTCTTTTCAGTTTCCAACTCCACTCCATTCATATATATGAGAAGGTACTAGCTCCAACTCAGTTTACAGTGAAAACTGCAGGAACTTCAAACCGGCACTAGGAAACAGACTGAGAAACCAGAGTAAAAGTTTCTCCTGCAACCCGTTCCCTTGTGCTAGATGAACGAACGTCTCTCCACATGCTCAGTTTTGAGAGATAAGTGTGTGTGAAAGCCGTCCTTCAACTAGCTTGTTGGGAACACAAAGTTTCTTTTCAGTTTCCAACTCCACTCCATACATATATATTGGAAGGTACAAGCTCCAACTCGGTTTTACAGTGAAAACTGCAGGAACTTCAAACCGGCACTAGGAAACAGACTGAGAAACCAGAGTAAAAGTTTCTCCTGCAACCCGTTCCCTTTGTGCTAGATGAACGAACGTCTCTCCACATGCTCAGTTTTGAGAGATAAGTGTGTGTGAAAGCCGTCCTTCAACTAGCTTGTTGGGAACACAAAGTTTCTTTTCAGTTTCCAACTCCACTCCATACATATATATGGAAGGTACTAGCTCCAACTCCGTTTTACAGTGAAAACTGCAGGAACTTCAAACCGGCACTAGGAAACAGACTGAGAAACCAGAGTAAAAGTTTCTCCTGCAACCCGTTCCCTATTGTGCTAGATGAACGAACGTCTCTCCACATGCCTCAGTTTTGAGAGATAAGTGTGTGTGAAAGCCGTCCTTCAACTAGCTTGTTGGGAACACAAAGTTTCTTTTCAGTTTCCAACTCCACTCCATACATATATATGGGAAGGTACTAGCTCCAATCGGTTTACAGTGAAAACTGCAGGAACTTCAAACCGGCACTAGGAAACAGACTGAGAAACCAGAGTAAAAGTTTCTCCTGCAACCCGTTCCCTTTGTGCTAGATGAACGAACGTTCTCTCCACATGCTCAATATGAGAGATAAGTGTGTGTGAAGAAAGTCCTTCAACTAGCTTGTTGGGAACCAAGTTTCTTTTCAGTTT
>NW_022588480.1:0-14048 GCF_009834535.1 Camelus ferus | reverse complement strand
GAGTGGGTTGGAAACTGAAAAGAAACTTTGTGTTCCCAACAATTAGTAAACGGCTTTCACACACACTTATCTCTCAAAACTGAGCATGTGGAGAGACGTTCGTTCATCTTTAGCACAAAGGGAACGGTTGCAGGAGGAGAGAAACTTTTACTCTGGTTTCTCAGTCTGTTTCCTAGTGCCGGTTTGAAGTTACTGCAGTTTTCACTGTAAACGAGTTGGAGGCTATATACCTTCCCATATATATGTATAGAGTGAGTTGGAAACTGAAAAGAAACTTGTGTTCCCAACAAGCTAGTGAAGGACCTTTCATCACACACTTATCTCTCAAAATGAGCATGTGGGGAGAGTTTCGTCATCTAGCACAAGGGAACGGGTTGCAGGAGAAACTTTTTTCTTGGTTTCTCAGTTGTCCTAGTGCCGGTGGATTCCTGCAGTTTTCACTGTAAAACGGAGTTGGAGCTAGTACCTGTTCCCATATCTATCTATGGAGTGGAGGTTGGAAACTGAAAGAAATTTGTGTCCCAACAAGCTAGTTGAACAACGGCTTTCACACACACTTATTTCCAAAAACTTGAGCATGTGGAGACGTTCGTTCATCTAGCACAATTGGAAACGGGGTTTGCAGGGAAACTTTTACTCTGGTTTCTCAGTCTGTTTCCTAGTGCCGGTTTGAAGTTCCTGCAGTTTTCACTGTAAAACGGAGTTGGAGCTAGTACTTCCCATATATATGTATCGTGTGGAGTTGGAAACTGTAAAAGAAACATTGTGTTCCCAAACAAGCTAGTTGAAGGACGGCTTTCACACACATTATCTCTCAAAACTGAGATGTGGGGAGACGTTCGTTCATCTAGCACAATTGGAAACGTGGTGCCAGGAGTAAGTTTTTCTATGGTTTCTCAGTCTGATTCCTAGTGCCGGTTTTGAAGTTCCTGCAGTTTTCACTGTAAAAACGGAGTTGGAGCAGAAGTACCTTCCCATATATGTATGGAGTGGAGTTGGAAACTGAAAAGAAAACTTTGTGTTCCCAACAAGCTGTTGAAGTACGGCTTTCACACACTTACTCTCAAAACTGAGCATGTGGAGGAGACGTTCGTTCATCTAGCAAAAAAAGGGAACGGGGGTTGCAGGAGAAACTTTACTGTGGTTTCTCAGTCTGTTTCCTAGTGCCGTTTTGAGTAGTTCCTGCAGTTTCACTGTAAAACGGTGTTGGAGCTAGTACCTCCTATATATATGTATGGAGTGGAGTTGGAAACTGAAAGAAACTTTGTGTTCCAACATGCTAGTTGAAGGACTTCTTTCACACACACTATCTCCAAAACTGAGCATGTGGAGAGACGTTCGTTCATCTAGCACAATTGGAACGGGAGCAGGAGAAACTTTACTCTGGTTTCTCAGTCTGTTTCCTAGTGCCGGTTAGAAGTTCTGCAGTTTCACTGTAAAACGGAGTTGGAGCTAGTATTTCCCATATATGTATGGAGTGGAGTTGGAACTGAAAAGAAACTTTGTGTTCCCAACAAGCTTGTTGAAGTACTTTTTCACACACAATTATCTCTCAAATGAGCATGTGGGGAGAAGTTCGTTCATCTAGCAAAGGAAGGGTTGCAGGAGAAACTTTTACTCTGCTTTCTCAGTCTGTTTCCTAGTGCCGGTTTGAAGTTACTGCAGTTTTCACTGTAAACGAGTTGGAGCTAGTAGTACCTTCCCATATAATGTATGAGTGGAGTTGGAAACTGAAAACCTTTGTGTTCCCAACAAGCTAGTTGAAGGACTTCTTTCACACATACTTAGCTCTCAAAATTGAGCATGTGGGAGACGTTCGTTCATCAGCACAAAGGGAACGGGTTGCAGGAGAAAACTTTTACTCTGGTTTCAGTCTGTTTCCTAGTGCCGGTTTGAAGTTCCTGCAGTTTTCACTGTAAACGGAGTTGGAGCTAGTACCTTCCCATATATATCTATGGAATGGAGTTGGAAACTGAAAGAAACTTTGGTTCGCAACAAGCTAGTTGAACAACGGCTTTCACACACACTTATCTCCAAAACTGAGCATGTGAGACGTTCGTTCATCTAGCACAATTGGAACGGGTTGCAGGAAAACATTTACTCTGGTTTCTCAGTCTGTTTCCTAGTGCCGGTTGAAGTTCCTGCAGTTTTCACTGTAAAACGGAGTTGGAGCTAGTACCTTCCCATATAATGTATGGAGTGGAGTTGGAAACTGAAAAGAAACTTTTTGTTCCCAACAAGCTAGTTGAAGGACGGCTTTCACACCACACTTATCTCTCAAAACTGAGCATGTGGAGGACGTTCGTTCATCTAGCACAAAGGGAACGGGTTGCAGGAGAAAACTTTTACTCTGGTTTCTCAGTCTGTTTCCTAGTGCCGGTTTGAAGTTCCTGCAGGTTTCACTGTAAAACCGAGTTGAAGCTAGTACCTTCCCATATATATGTATGGAGTGGAGTTGGAAACTGAAAAGAAACTTTGTGTTCCCAACAAGCTAGTTGAAGGACGGCTTTCACACAAACTTATCTCTCAAAACTGAGATGTGGGAGACGTTCGTTCATCTAGCACAATTGGAACGTGGTGCAGGAGTAAGTTTTTCTATGGTTTCTCAGTCTGATTCCTATTGCCGGTTTGAAGTTCCTGCAGTTTTCACTGTAAACGGAGTTGGAAGCAAGTACCTTCCCATATATATGTATGGAGTGGAGTTGGAAACTGAAAAGAAACTTTTGTTCCCAACAAGCTTGTTGAAGGACGGCTTTCACACACACTTATCTCTAAAACTTAGCATGTGGAGAGACGTTCGTTCATCTAGCAAAAAAGGGAACGGGGTTGCAGGAGAAACTTTTACTGTGGTTTCTCAGTCTGTTTCCTAGTGCCGGTTTGAAGTTCCTGCAGTTTCACTGTAAAACGGAGTGGAGCTAGTACCTTCCCATATATATGTATGGGGTGGAGTGGAAATGGAAACTGAAGAAACTTTGTGTTCCCAACAAGCTAGTTGAAGGACGGCTTTCACACACACTTATCTCTAAAAACTGAGATGTGGGGAGACGTTCGTTCATCTAGCACAATTGGAACGTGGTGCAGGAGTAAGTTTTTCTATGGTTTCTCAGTCTGATTCTAGTGCCGGTTGAAGTTCTGCAGTTTTCACGGTAAAACGGAGTTAGAGCAAGTACCTTCCCATATATATGTATGGAGTGGAGTTGGAAACTGAAAAGAACTTTGTGTTCCCAACCAAGCTTGTTGAAGGACGGCTTTCACACACACTTATCTCTCAAAACTGAGCATGTGGAGAGCCGTTCGTTCATCTAGCAAAAGGGAACGGGTTGCAAGAGAAACTTTTACTGTGGTTCTCGTCTTTTTTCCTATGCGTTTTGAAGTTCCTCCTGCAGTTTTTCACTGTAAAAAACGGATTTGGAGCTTGTACCTTCCCATATATATGTATGGAGGTAGGGTTGGAAACTGAAAAGGAAACTTTTGTGTTCCCTAACATGCTAGTTGAAGGAATTCTTTCACACACACCACTTATCTCTCAAAACTGAGCATGTGGAGAGACGTTCGTTCATCTAGCACAATTGGAACGGGGAGCAGGAGAAAACTTTTACTCTGGTTTCTCAGTCTGTTTCCTAGTGCCGGTTAGAAGTTCCTGCAGTTTTCACTAAAACGGAGTTGGAGCTAGTACCTTCCCCATATATATCTATGGAGTGGAGTTGGAAACTGAAAAGAAACTTGTGTTCGCAACAAGCTAGTTGAACAACGGCTTCACACACACTTATCTCCCAAAACTGAGCATGTGGAGAGACGTTCGTTCATCTAGCACAATTGGAACGGGGTGCAGGAGAAACTTTTACTCTGGATTCTCAGTCTGTTCCTAGTGCCGGTTTGAAGTTCCTGCAGTTTTTCACTGTAAAACGGAGTTGGAGCAAGTACCTTCCCATATATATGTATGGAGTGGAGTTGGAAACTGAAAAGAAACTTTGTGTTCCCAACAAGCTAGTTGAAGGACGGCTTTCACACACACTTATCTCTCAAAACTGAGATGTGGGGAGACGTTCGTTCATCTAGCACAATTGGAACGTGGGTTCAGGAGTAAGTTTTTCTATGGTTTCTCAGTCTGATTCCTAGTGCCGGTTTGAAGTTCCTGCAGTTTTCACTGTAAAACGGAGTTGGAGCTAGTACCTTCCCATATATATGTATGGAGTGGAGTTGGAAATCTGAAAAGAAACTTTGTTGTTCCCAACAAGCATAGTTGAAGGACTTCTTTCACACACACTTATCTCTCAAAATTGAGCATGTGGAGAGACGTTCGTTCATCTAGCACAAAGGGAACGGGTTGCAGGGGAAACTTTACTCTGGTTTCTCAGTCTGTTTGCCTAGTGCCGAGGTTTGAAGTTCCTGCAGTTTTCACTGTAAAACGGAGTTGGAGCTAGTACTTCCCATATATATGTATGGAGTGGAGTTGGAAACTGAAAAGAAACTTTGAGTTCCCAACAAGCTAGTTGAAGGACGGCTTTCACACACCACTTATCTCTCAAAACTGAGCATGTGGGAGAGACGTTCGTTCATCAAGCAAAAAAGGGAACGGGGTGGCAGGAGAAAACTTTTACTGTGGTTTCTCAGTCTGTTTCCTAGTGCCGTTTTGAAGTTCCTGTAGTTTTCCCTTAAACCGAGTTGGAGCTAGTACTCTTCCCATATATATGAATGGAGTGGAGTTGGAAACTGAAAAGAAACACTTTGTGTTAACAACAAGCTAGATGAAGGAATTCTTTCACACACACTTATCTCTCAAAATTGAAGCATGTGGGGAGACGTTCGTTCATCTAGCACAATGGAACGGGTGCAGGAGAAAACTTATCCTCTGGTTTCTCAGTCTGTTTCCTATTGCCGGTTTGAAGTTCCTGCAGTTTTCCACTGTAAAACGGAGTTGGAGCTAGTACCTTCCCATATATATGTGTGGAGTGGAGTTGGAAACTGAAAAGAAACTTTGAGGTTCCCAACAAGCTAGTTGAAGGATGGCTTTCACACAGACATCTATCAAAACTGAGCATGTGGAGAGACGTTCGTTCATCTAGCAAAAAAGGGAACAGGGTTGAGGAGAAACTTTACTGTGGTTTCTCAGTCTGTTTCCTAGTGCTGTTTTGAAGTTCCTGAAGTTTTCACTGTAAAACCGAGTTGGAGCTAGTACCTTCCCATATATATGTATGGAGTGGAGATGGAAACTGAAAAGAACTTTGTGTTCCCAACAAGCTAGTTGAAGGACGGCTTTCACACAAACTTATCTCTCAAACTGAGAGTGGGGAGACGTTCGTTCATCTAGCACAATTGGAACGTGGTGCAGGAGAAAGTTTTTCTATGGTTCTCAGTCTGATTCCTAGTGCCGGTTTGAAAATTCCTGCAGTTTTCACTGTAAAACGGAGTTGGAGTTGGAGCAAGTACCTTCCCATATATTGTATGGAGTGGAGTTGGAAACTGAAAAGAAACTTTGTGTTCCCAACAAGCTAGTTTGAAGTACTTTTTCACACACATTATCTCTCAAAACTGAGCATGTGGAGAGACGTTCGTTCATCTAGCACAAAGGGAACGGGTTGCAGGAGAAACTTTTACTCTGGTTTCTTAGTCTGTTTCCTAGTGCCGGTGTGAAGTTCCTGCAGTTTTCACTGTAAAACGGAGTTGGAGCTAGTACCTCCCATATATATGTATTGGAGTGGAGTTGGAAACTGAAAAGAACCTTTGTGTTCCCAACAAGCTAGTTGAAGGACTTCTTTCACACATACTTATCTCTCAAAATGAGCATGTGGAGAGACGTTCGTTTCATCTAGCACAAAGGGAACGGGTTGCAGGAGAAACTTTTACTCTGGTTTTCTCAGTCTGTTTCCTAGTGCCGGTTTGAAGTTCCTGCAGTTTTCACTGTAAAACGGAGTTGGAGCTAGTAACCTTCCCATATATATCTATGGAATGGAGTTGGAAACTGAAAAGAAACTTTGTGTTCGCAACAATGCTAGTTGAACAAAGGCTTTCACACACACTTATCTCCCAAAACTGAGCATGTGGAGAGACCGTTCGTTCATCTAGCACAATGGAACGGGTTGCAGGAGAAACTTTTACTCTGGTATCTCAGTCTGTTTCCTAGTGCCGGTTTGAAGTTCCTGCAGTTTTCACTGTAAAACGGAGTTGGAGCTAGTACCTTCCATATATATGTATGGAGTGTAGTTGGAAACTGAAAAGAAACTTTGTGTTCCCACAAGCTAGTTGAAGGACGGCTTTCACACACACTTATCTCTCAAAAACTGAGCATGTGGAGAGACGTTCGTTCATCTAGCACAAAGGGAACGGGTTGCAGGAGAAACTTTTACTCTGGTTTCTCAGTCTGTTTCCTAGTGCCGGTTTGAAGTTCCTGCAGTTTTCACTGTAAAACCGAGTTGAAGCTAGTACCTTCCCATATATATGTATGGAGTGGAGTTGGAAACTGAAAAGAAAACTTTGTGTTCCCAACAAGCTAGTTGAAGGACGGCTTTCACACAAACTTATCTCTCAAAACTGAGATGTGGGGAGACGTTCGTTCATCTAGCACAATGGAACGTGGTGCAGGAGTAAGTTTTTCTATGGTTTCTCAGTCTGATTTCCTAGTGCCGGTTTGAAGTTCCTGCAGTTTTCACTGTAAAACGGAGTTGGAGCAAGTACCTTCCCATATATATGTATGGAGTGGAGTTGGAAACTGAAAAGAAACTTTGTGTTCCCAACAAGCTTGTTGAAGGACGGCTTTCACACACACTTATCTCTCAAAACTGAGCATGTGGAGAGACGTTCGTTCATCTAGCAAAAAAGGGAACGGGTTGCAGGAGAAACTTTTACTGTGGTTTCTCAGTCTGTTTCCTAGTGCCGGTTTGAAGTTCCTGCAGTTTTCACTGTAAAACGGAGTTGGAGCTAGTAGCTTCCCATATATATGTATGGAGTGGAGTTGGAAACTGAAAAGAAACTTTATGTTCCCAACAAGCTAGTTGAAGTAAGGCTTTCACACACACTTATCTCTCAAAACTGAGATGTGGGGAGACGTTCGTTCATCTAGCACAATTGGAACGTGGTGCAGGAGTAAGTTTTTCTATGGTTTCTCAGTCTGATTCCTAGTGCCGGTTTGAAGTTCCTGCAGTTTTCACTGTAAAACGGAGTTAGAGCAAGTACCTTCCCATATATATGTATGGAGTGGAGTTGGAAACTGAAAAGAACCTTTGTGTTCCCAACAAGCTAGTTGAAGGACTTCTTTCACACATACTTATCTCTCAAAATTGAGCATGTGGAGAGACGTTCGTTCATCTAGCACAAAGGGAACGGGTTGCAGGAGAAACTTTTACTCTGGTTTCTCAGTCTGTTTCCTAGTGCCGGTTTGAAGTTCCTGCAGTTTTCACTGTAAAACGGAGTTGGAGCTAGTACCTTCCCATATATATCTATGGAATGGAGTTGGAAACTGAAAAGAAACTTTGTGTTCCCAACAAGCTAGTTGAAGTACTTTTTCACACACACTTATCTCTCAAAACTGAGCATGTGGGGAGACGTTCGTTCATCTAGCACAAAGGGAACGTGTTGCAGGAGAAACTTTTACTCTGGTTTCTCAGTCTGTTTCCTAGTGCCGGTTTGAAGTTCCTGCAGTTTTCACTGTTAAACCGAGTTGGAGCTAGTACCTTCCCATATATATGTATAGAGTGGAGTTGGAAACTGAAAAGAACCTTTGTGTTCCCAACAATCTAGTTGAAGGACTTTTTTCACACACACTTATCTCTCAAAACTGAGCATGTGGAGAGACGTTCGTTCATCTAGCAAAAAAGGGAACGGGTTGCAAGAGAAACTTTTACTGTGGTTTCTCAGTCTGTTTCCTAGTGCCGTTTTGAAGTTCCTGCAGTTTTCACTGTAAAACGTAGTTGGAGCTAGTACCTTCCCATATATATGTATGGAGTGGAGTTGGAAACTGAAAAGAAACTTTGTGTTCGCAACAAGCTAGTTGAACAAAGGCTTTCACACACACTTATCTCCCAAAACTGAGCATGTGGAGAGACGTTCGTTCATCTAGCACAATTGGAACGGGTTGCAGGAGAAAGTTTTACTCTGGTTTCTCAGTCTGTTTCCTAGTGCCGGTTTGAAGTTCCTGCAGTTTTCACTGTAAAACGGAGTTGGAGCTAGTACCTTTCCATATATATGTATGGAGTGTAGTTGGAAACTGAAAAGAAACTTTGTGTTCCCAACAAGCTAGTTGAAGGACGGCTTTCACACAAACTTATCTCTCAAAACTGAGATGTGGGGAGACGTTCGTTCATCTAGCACAATTGGAACGTGGTGCAGGAGTAAGTTTTTCTATGGTTTCTCAGTCTGATTCCTAGTGCCGGTTTGAAGTTCCTGCAGTTTTCACTGTAAAACGGAGTTGGAGCAAGTACCTTCCCATATATATGTATGGAGTGGAGTTGGAAACTGAAAAGAAACTTTGTGTTCCCAACAAGCTTGTTGAAGAACGGCTTTCACACACACTTATCTCTCAAAACTGAGCATGTGGAGAGACGTTCTTTCATCTAGCAAAAAAGGGAACGGGTTGCAGGAGAAACTTTTACTGTGGTTTCTCAGTCTGTTTCCTAGTGCCGGTTTGAAGTTCCTGCAGTTTTCACTGTAAAACGGAGTTGGAGCTAGTACCTTCCCATATATATGTATGGAGTGGAGTTGGAAACTGAAAAGAAACTTTATGTTCCCAACAAGCTAGTTGAAGGACGGCTTTCACACACACTTATCTCTCAAAACTGAGATGTGGGGAGACGTTCGTTCATCTAGCACAATTGGAACGTGGTGCAGGAGTAAGTTTTTCTATGGTTTCTCAGTCTGATTCCTAGTGCCGGTTTGAAGTTCCTGCAGTTTTCACTGTAAAACGGAGTTAGAGCAAGTACCTTCCCATATATATGTATGGAGTGGAGTTGGAAACTGAAAAGAAAATTTGTGTTCCCAACATGCTAGTTGAAGGACTTCTTTCACACACAATTATCTCTCAAACTGAGCATGTGGAGAGACGTTCGTTCATCTAGCACAATTGGAACGGGGAGCAGGAGAAACTTTTACTCTGGTTTCTCAGTCTGTTTCCTAGTGCCGGTTAGAAGTTCCTGCAGTTTTCACTGTAAAACGGAGTTGGAGCTAGTACCTTCCCATATATATCTATGGAGTGGAGTTGGAAACTGAAAAGAAACTTTGTGTTCGCAACAAGCTAGTTGAACAACGGCTTTCACACACACTTATCTCCCAAAACTGAGCATGTGGAGAGACGTTCGTTCATCTAGCACAATTGGAACGGGGTGCAGGAGAAACTTTTACTCTGGATTCTCAGTCTGTTTCCTAGTGCCGGTTTGAAGTTCCTGCAGTTTTCACTGTAAAACGGAGTTGGAGCAAGTACCTTCCCATATATATGTATGGAGTGGAGTTGGAAACTGAAAAGAAACTTTGGGTTCCCAACAAGCTAGTTGAAGGATGGCTTTCACACAGACATATCTCTCAAAACTGAGCATGTGGAGAGACGTTCGTTCATCTAGCAAAAAGGGAACGGGTTGCAGGAGAAACTTTTACTGTGGTTTCTCAGTCTGTTTCCTAGTGCTGTTTTGAAGTTCCTGAAGTTTTCACTGTAAAACCGAGTTGGAGCTAGTACCTTCCCATATATATGTATGGAGTGGAGATGGAAACTGAAAAGAAACTTTGTGTTCCCAACAAGCTAGTTGAAGGACGGCTTTCACACAAACTTATCTCTCAAAACTGAGATGTGGGGAGACGTTCGTTCATCTAGCACAATTGGAACGTGGTGCAGGAGAAAGTTTTTCTATGGTTTCTCAGTCTGATTCCTAGTGCCGGTTTGAAGTTCCTGCAGTTTTCACTGTAAAACGGAGTTGGAGCAAGTACCTTCCCATATATATGTATGGAGTGGAGTTGGAAACTGAAAAGAAACTTTGTGTTCCCAACAAGCTAGTTGAAGTACTTTTTCACACACACTTATCTCTCAAAACTGAGCATGTGGGGAGACGTTCGTTCATCTAGCACAAAGGGAACGGGTTGCAGGAGAAACTTTTACTCTGCTTTCTCAGTCTGTTTCCTAGTGCCGGTTTGAAGTTACTGCAGTTTTCACTGTTAAACCGAGTTGGAGCTAGTACCTTCCCATATATATGTATAGAGTGGAGTTGGAATCTGAAAAGAACCTTTGTGTTCCCAACAAGCTAGTTGAAGGACTTCTTTCACACATACTTCTCTCTCAAAATTGAGCATGTGGAGAGACGTTCGTTCATCTAGCACAAAGGGAACGGGTTGCAGGAGAAACTTTTACTCTGGTTTCTCAGTCTGTTTCCTAGTGCCGGTTTGAAGTTCCTGCAGTTTTCACTGTAAAACGGAGTTGGAGCTAGTACCTTCCCATATTTATCTATGGAATGGAGTTTGAAACTTAAAAGAAACTTTGTGTTCGCAACAAGCTACTTGAACAAAGGCTTTCACACACACTTATCTCCCAAAACTGAGCATGTGGAGAGACGTTCGTTCATCTAGCACAATTGGAACGGGTTGCAGGAGAAACTTTTACTCTGGTTTCTCAGTCTGTTTCCTAGTGCCGGTTTGAAGTTCCTGCAGTTTTCACTGTAAAACGGAGTTGGAGCTAGTACCTTCCCATATATATGTATGGATTGTAGTTGGAAACTGAAAAGAAACTTTGTGTTCCCAACAAGCTAGTTGAAGGACGGCTTTCACACACACTTATCTCTCAAAACTGAGCATGTGGAGAGACGTTCGTTCATCTAGCACAAAGGGAACGGGTTGCAGGAGAAACTTTTACTCTGGTTTCTCAGTCTGTTTCCTAGTGCCGGGTTGAAGTTCCTGCAGTTTTCACTGTAAAACGGAGTTGGAGCAAGTACCTTCCCATATATATGTATGGAGTGGAGTTGGAAACTGAAAAGAAACTTTGTGTTCCCAACAAGCTAGTTGAAGGACGGCTTTCACACAAACTTATCTCTCAAAACTGAGATGTGGGGAGACGTTCTTTCATCTAGCACAATTGGAACGTGGTGCAGGAGTATGTTTTTCTATGGTTTCTCAGTCTGATTCCTAGTGCCGGTTTGAAGTTCCTGCAGTTTTCACTGTAAAACGGATTTGGAGCAAGTACCTTCTCATATATATGTATGGAGTGGAGTTGGAAACTGAAAAGAAACTTTGAGTTCCCAACAAGCTAGTTGAAGGATGGCTTTCACACAGACATATCTCTCAAAACTGAGCATGTGGAGAGACGTTCGTTCATCTAGCAAAAAGGGAACGGGTTGCAGGAGAAACTTTTACTGTGGTTTCTCAGTCTGTTTCCTAGTGCTGTTTTGAAGTTCCTGAAGTTTTCACTGTAAAACCGAGTTGGAGCTAGTACCTTCCCATATATATGTATGGAGTGGAGATGGAAACTGAAAAGAAACTTTGTGTTCCCAACAAGCTAGTTGAAGACGGCTTTCACACACACTTATCTCTCAAAACTGAGATGTGGGGAGACGTTCGTTCATCTAGCACAATTGGAACGTGGTGCAGGAGAAAGTTTTTCTATGGTTTCTCAGTCTGATTCCTAGTGCCGGTTTGAAGTTCCTGCAGTTTTCACTGTAAAACGGAGTTGGAGCAAGTACCTTCCCATATATATGTATGGAGTGGAGTTGGAAACTGAAAAGAAACTTTGTGTTCCCAACAAGCTAGTTGAAGTACTTTTTCACACACACTTATCTCTCAAAACTGAGCATGTGGGGAGACGTTCGTTCATCTAGCACAAAGGGAACGGGTTGCAGGAGAAACTTTTACTCTGCTTTCTCAGTCTGTTTCCTAGTGCCGGTTTGAAGTTACTGCAGTTTTCACTGTTAAACCGTGTTGGAGCTAGTACCTTCCCATATATATGTATAGAGTGGAGTTGGAATCTGAAAAGAACCTTTGTGTTCCCAACAAGCTAGTTGAAGGATTCTTTCACACATACTTATCTCTCAAAATTGAGCATGTGGAGAGACGTTCGTTCATCTAGCACAAAGGGAACGGGTTGCAGGAGAAACTTTTACTCTGGTTTCTCAGTCTGTTTCCTAGTGCCGGTTTGAAGTTCCTGCAGTTTTCACTGTAAAACGGAGTTGGAGCTAGTACCTTCCCATATATATCTATGGAATGGAGTTGGAAACTTAAAAGAAACTTTGTGTTCGCAACAAGCTACTTGAACAAAGGCTTTCACACACACTTATCTCCCAAAACTGAGCATGTGGAGAGACGTTCGTTCATCTAGCACAATTGGAACGGGTTGCAGGAGAAACTTTTACTCTGGTTTCTCAGTCTGTTTCCTAGTGCCGGTTTGAAATTCCTGCAGTTTTCACTGTAAAACGGAGTTGGAGCTAGTACCTTCCCATATATATGTATGGATTGTAGTTGGAAACTGAAAAGAAACTTTGTGTTCCCAACAAGCTAGTTGAAGGACGGCTTTCACACACACTTATCTCTCAAAACTGAGCATGTGGAGAGACGTTCGTTCATCTAGCACAAAGGGAACGGGTTGCAGGAGAAACTTTTACTGTGGTTTCTCAGTCTGTTTCCTAGTGCCGGTTTGAAGTTCCTGCAGTTTTCACTGTAAAACGGAGTTGGAGCTAGTACCTTCCCATATATATGTATGGAGTGAAGTTGGAAACTGAAAAGAAACTTTGTGTTCCCAACAAGCTAGTTGAAGGACGGCTTTCACACACACTTATCTCTCAAAACTGAGATGTGGGGAGACGTTCGTTCATCTAGCACAATTGGAACGTGTTGCAGGAGTAAGTTTTTCTATGGTTTCTCAGTCTGTTTCCTAGTGCCGGTTTGAAGTTCCTGCAGTTTTCACTGTAAAACGGAGTTAGAGCAAGTACCTTCCCATATATATGTATGGAGTGGAGTTGGAAACTGAAAAGAAACTTTGTGTTCCCAACAAGCTTGTTGAAGGACGGCTTTCACACACACTTATCTCTCAAAACTGAGCATGTGGAGAGACGTTCGTTCATCTAGCAAAAAAGGGAACGGGTTGCAAGAGAAACATTTACTGTGGTTTCTCAGTCTGTTTCCTAGTGCCGTTTTGAAGTTCCTGCAGTTTTCACTGTAAAACGGAGTTGGAGCTAGTACCTTCCCATATATATGTATGGAGTGGAGTTGGAAACTGAAAAGAAAATTTGTGTTCCCAACATGCTAGTTGAAGGACTTCTTTCACACACACTAATCTCTCAAAACTGAGCATGTGGAGAGAATTTCGTTCATCTAGCACAATTGGAACGGGGAGCAGGAGAAACTTTTACTCTGGTTTCTCAGTCTGTTTCCTAGTGCCGGTTAGAAGTTCCTGCAGTTTTCACTGTAAAACGGAGTTGGAGCTAGTACCTTCCCATATATATCTATGGAGTGGAGTTGGAAACTGAAAAGAAACTTTGTGTTCGCAACAAGCTATTTGAACAACGGCTTTCACACACACTTATCTCCCAAAACTGAGCATGTGGAGAGACGTTCGTTCATCTAGCACAATTGGAACGGGGTGCAGGAGAAACTTTACTCTGGATTCTCAGTCCTGTTTCCTAGTGCCGGTTTGAAGTTCCTGCAGTTTTCACTGTAAAACGGATTTGGAGCAAGTACCTTCCCAGATATATGTATGGAGTGGAGTTGGAAACTGAAAAGAAACTTTGTGTTCCCAACAAGCTAGTTGAAGGACGGCTTTCACACACACTTATCTCTCAAAAACTGAGATGTGGGGAGACGTTCGTTCATCTAGCACAATTGGAACGTGTTGCAGGAGTAAGTTTTTCTATGGTTTCTCAGTCTGATTCCTAGTGCCGGTTTGAATTTCCTGCAGTTTTCACTGTAAAACGGAGTTGGAGCAAGTACCTTCCCATATATATGTATGGAGTGGAGTTGGAAACTGAAAAGAAACTTTGTGTTCCCAACAAGCTTGTTGAAGGACGGCTTTCACACACACTTATCTCTCAAACTGAGCATGTGGAGAGATTCGTTCATCTAGCAAAAAAGGGAACGGGTTGCAGGAGAAA